>NC_084631.1:35477915-35627915 GCF_033978795.1 Nerophis ophidion | reverse complement strand
GCGAGGATCTAAAAGGCACTGTAAAACCATTCTATCAGTCAACATGTTAATGACAGCAGACATTGTACAGTAAGTGACCGTTTATTATGTTTGTTAGCTCACATTGTCTGCAGTGAGTAATAATCAGTCATGTAGTTAAATAAAAAAGTGAATGGATGCGTTGTGTCTGATTTAATGAACAAAACACATAAATATTAAATGTTACTATATTACATATATACTTACATCATGAATATAAAACATTAATGGATGTTCTTTTTAAAGGCTTTGTAGGTAAAATAGTAAATGTGTTATACTTGTATCGTGCTTTTCCACCTTCAAAGTACTCAAAGCTCTTTGACACTATTTCCACATTCACCCATTCACACACCCATTCACACACTGATGGCCATGCAAGGCCCTAACCAGCACCCATCAGGAGCAAGGGTGAAGTGTCTTGCTCAAAGACACAACGGACGTGACGAGGTTGGTAGTAGGTGGGGATTGAACCAGGAACCTTCAGGTTTTTTTTTACAGGCATGACGGCGCAACGTCACGTCATAACATTGCTTGTTTTACGAGCAGAGGAGCATTTTCGGCAGTGCACACACACAGAGTACATACAAGCAGACACAACGTGTAGACAGAAAAGGGAGAATGGACGCATTTTGGTGTAAAAAGTAAAGATAAAGGTGAAGTTATAACACTGAAACACCATCAGGAAGAGCTGCTTTAAAATATGGCTAGCTAGCTAGCGCTTAACATCCATCCGCAGTGTTTTAGCTACTTCTAAATCACTAATCCTGGCCTCCATGGCGACAGTAAGTTTCTTCTTCACTACACACTGTAGGAGGATACAATAGCTCAGTTTAAACAAATGCCAATTGAAGGACCTACACCTGTCATCCACTGTAATGATACCAAGTACAGGAGCGCATCTTGTTGATACTGCTATTATTACATGGATATTTTTTTGCATCACAAAATTGTGAATTAAAATGTATGTTTATAAAGTCAGTAAATAC
Source organism: Nerophis ophidion (assembly GCF_033978795.1). Taxonomy (NCBI): domain Eukaryota; kingdom Metazoa; phylum Chordata; class Actinopteri; order Syngnathiformes; family Syngnathidae; genus Nerophis; species Nerophis ophidion. The sequence continues at coordinate 35,626,911 of NC_084631.1, read as the reverse complement.
GTCCCTGGACACATGAGGACTTTGAATATGACCAATGTATGATCCTATAACTACTTGGTATCGGATCGATACCTAAATGTGTGGTATCATCCAAAACTAATGTAAAGTATCAAAGAAGAGAAGAATAAGTGATTATTATATTTGAACAGAGTGTAGATGGAACATGTTGAAAGAGAAAACAGGGTGACACCTACCCTTTACATCAGTATTTCTTAACCACATTATTATTGGTTTATCTGGTATTATATTTTATTGTACAATCCTGTATCTAATTTGTATCGAATCCATACCTAAATGTGTGGTATCATCCAAAACTAATGTCAAGTATCAAAAAAGAGAAGAATAAGTGATTATTACATTTTAACAGAAGTGTAGATAGAACATGTTAAAACAGAAAATAAGCAGATATTAACAGTAAATGAACAAGTAGATTAATAAAACATTTTTACAGTTTGTCCCTCATAATGTGTACAAAATAATAGGTGTATAAATGACACAATATGTTACTGCATACGTCAGCAGACTAATTAGGAGTCTTTGTTTGTTTACTTACTACTATTAGACAAATTCACTATTTTATTTAATGACTAAATGACATTAATAAACATATGTTTCATGTACCCTAACATTTTTTGTTGAAATAAAGACAATAATGACATTTTTTGTGGCCACCTTATTCAGAAAAGTATCGAAAAGTACCAAAAATTATTTAAATACATTTTGGTACCGGTACTAAAATATTGGTATTGGGACCACACCAGTCAGTACATATTGGTAACTATTCGCCATCAACCATCAAACCGCTTCACTTTAGATCAATGGTTCTCAAACTTTTTTCAGTGATGTACCCCCTGTGAACATTTTTTTAATTCAAGTACCCCCTATTCAGAGAAAAGCATTTTTGGTTGAAAAAAAGAGACAAAGAAGGAAAATACAGCACCATTTCATCAGTTTCTGATTGATTAAATTGTATAACAGTGCAAAATATTGCTCATTTGTAGTGGTCTTTCTTGAACTATTTGGAAAAAAAGATGTAAAAATAACTACAAACTTGTTGGAAAATAAACAAGAGATTCAATTATAAATAAAGATTTCTACACATAGAAGTAATCATCAACTTAAAGTGCCCTCTTTGGGGATTGTAATAGAGATCCATTTGGATTCATCAACTTAATTTTAAACAATTCTTCACAAAAAAAGAAATCTTTAACTATCAATATTTATGGAACATGTCCACAAAAATTAATATTGCATTGTTGCAGTTTTTTTCACAGTTTATGTACTTACATTCATATGTTGTTGTTTTATCCAATAAATATATTTATAAATGATTTTTGAATTGGTGCTATTATTAGAATATTAAAAAAAAATCTCACATACCCCTTGGCCTACCTTCAAGTACCCCCAGGGGTACGCGTACCCCCATTTGAGAACCACTGCTCTAGATCAGTGGTGTCCAAAGTGCGGCCCGGGGACCATTTGCGGCCCGCATGTCATTTTTTAACGGCCCCACGGCACATTTCAAAAATACTATGGAAAAAAATTAAAAACATAAAAAGTGGTATAAAAGAGCAAACAGGTGAAATGTAACAAGAAAATGTTGCAATGTTTATTCTAATAAAACACAGCTGCCATGCACAGGCTGTTTCTTTCTTTAAAAAAAAAAAATAGTGAATCAAAATGAATTATGAATTATTGACCAATTCAAGGCTCCAATTTTGTCACAATAAATATTCCCTTTTGGGGGCAAATGTTGCATATTTTGTGTTTGCCATATAAAAAACTGAGCTGTTTTTTTTTTTCAAAGAAGGGCCTAAAAGGAACAAACAAAAAACTACAAAAAAACTTATAATTGACAAATGGATCTGAAGTTGATCTTGAGACCATTGTGTTAAAAGTAAACAGTAAAAAAAGATATATATATATTCATTTTGTAACACTTTAATGAGTAGGACCTCTTGGATCAGTGTGTTTGGTTTTTAAGTGTCATTGCACAAAAAATAACAGTGAATTAAAATCAATGGTGTTATGAGTTGTTGACCTTTTTTCTACTTAAAAAATGTATTGGGTGAAAATATTGCATATTTAGTTTCTTTTTCATAAAAAAACATGGTTTTCTTTGACAAAAAGAGCATACAACTTAAATCTTTAAAAACGTCATATTGACAGATGGACTTAATGTTGATCTAGAGCAGGGGTAGGGAACCTTTTTGGCTAAGAGAGCCAAGAAGCCAAATATTTTAAAATGTATTTCCGTAAGAGCCATAGGATATTTTTTTAACACTGAACACAACTAAATGTGTGCATTTTTAAGTAAGACCAACATTTTTACAGTATAATAGGTCTCTTATTCTTTGTAATAACATTTTTATTCGGAAGCTAAAAGTGGAGGGGGCGTAGCCTGCAAGTCTGCAGCGAAGAGGGGTGTACCAGGCCCGGCCTCGAAATCAGCAACAGGTGTGTAAATGGCCCGCCGGGCCTTGTTTTCTAATCACCTGTCGCTATGTCTTAAGAAGCAGCCACGAGGATAGACGGGGTTGGGGCTGGAGCCAGAGTGCGAGCGAGAACGAAAGAGAAAAAGACAATTGCTGGAAATCAACTGAGAGACTTATTGAAAAATTAAACAATATTGTAACCCTGAAACATGCTCTCATGTCGGTGCTTGGTGGTCTGAAGAACCCCCAGGAGAGCAAGCCCCTAACTAACCAATAATAAATAATTAACTTCTTACCATTAAAGGGGAACATTATCACCAGACCTATGTAAGCGTCAATATATACCTTGATGGTGCAGAAAAAAGACCATCTATTTTTTTAACCGATTTCCGAACTCTAAATGGGTGAATTTTGGCGAATTAAACGCCTTTCTGTTAATCGCACTGGAAGCGATGACGTCAGAATGTGACGTCGCCGAGGTAACACACCCGCCCTTTTCATTTTCAACACATTACAAACACCGGGTCTCAGCTCTGTTATTTTCCGTTTTTTTGACTATTTTTTGGAACCTTGGAGACATCATGCCTCGACGGTGTGTTGTCGGAGGGTGTAACAACACTAACAGGGAGGGATTCAAGTTGCACCACTGGCCCGAAGATGCCAAAGTGTCTGCCGCCAGACCCCCATTGAATGTGCTGGAGTTTCTCCACATTTTACCGGCGGTGCTAAAGCAGACATGGCACAGAGATGTATGGATAACCTGCAGATGCATTTGCAACGATAGTCAACGAAATCACAAAGGTGAGTTTTGTTGATGTTGACTGCCAGCTAATCGATGCTAACATGCTATGCTAATCGATGCTAACATGCTATTTACCGGCGGTGCTAAAGCAGACATGGAACAGAGATGTATGGATAACCTGCAGATGCATTTGCAACTATATTACGTTTCCTTCCACCCACATTTAATACGAAACAAACACTTACCAATCGACGGATTTAAGTTGCTCCAGTCTCAAAAGATTCGAAAGTCCTGATCGTTTGGTCCGCACATTTTACCGGCGATGCTATGGCTATGAATAGCGTCAACAGCTATTCGCTCAATAGCTTCAGTTTCTTCTTCAATATTTTCATACTCCAACCATCTGTTTCAATACATGCGTAATCTGTTGAATCGCTTAAGTCGCTGAAATCCGAGTTTGAATCCGAGCTAATGTCACTATATCTCGCTGTGGTATTCCCATTGTTTGTTTACATTGGCAGCACTGTGTGACGTCACAGGGAAATGGCCAGTGTCTTCGCAGAGAGACGAAAATAAGGCACTTTAAAGCTTTATTTAGGGATATTCCGAGACCGGTAAAATTTTGAAAAAAAATACAACAAGCCACTAGAAACTGATTTTTATTGTTTTTAACCCTTTTGAAATTGTGATAATGTTCCCCTTTAACAACACTCAGTAAATGTTTGAGAACTGGAATTCTTTCCCATTCTTGTTCAACAGTCTCCCTTCTCATATTTTAGCCTCCACACATTTTCAATGGGAGACAGGTCTGGACCACAGGCAGGCCAGTCTAGTACCCGCGCTCTTTTACTACGAAGCCACGCCGTTGTAACACGAGGCTGGGCATCGTCTCGCTGAAATAAGCAGGGGCGTCCATGATAACAACGTTGGATGACAGATGGGATGCAAGTAGCATGTTGACAACCAAGATGGACGCCACGTGGTCACCTGGGAGCCAAGTAAGAGCTGCATCAATATGAGGCAGCAGAATCAGCCATTTTTAACCCCGCACCACTGGAGCTGTCACTCCATCTTGATGACTCTATTTCCTCTCCCACCCCTCCACCTTGATGACGACTCCCCCCCCACCGTCTTCTTTCTCCATCATTTATAAAGCGCCGAGGGTGGGTTTTAGTGTATGGCGGGGGGTGGGGGGGATGGGCGGCACGTTTTCAAGCAAACTGAAATATTCATGCATAAGAGCGACTTCACGTGTGCAGGCTGGTCATGGCCGTGTAGTAGGAAGTGCAGCCGCGGGTAGCCGGCCTCGCATCTTTGTGTACTTCTCTACTCTCTTTGCTTCTTTCCCTCCCTCCCTCCTATCTTTGCCAGGTGATGCGTGAAGCCCGCTCGTTTGATTCAGCTCCCAAAATAAGACTCGGCACATCAATTACCCATGAACTGTTCTGCATGCGCACGAGGAGGAATGTTTTTTTTGTCGAACTGCCACTGCCACTGCGATACATGGCGCTCGCACTGTAGATATATAAAGAGCATGTTGGGAATACATTTGCCTAATTGCGTAACAACCTTCTCGTTTCTCATATTAGTTTCTCAAAAGATAAGGAAAAATACAGAATATTTAAATGCTATGTGGGTGAAGACTCAATCCACGTGTCCATTGTGTAATTATTTATTCATCGAATGCGTCTATTGTTGTTCTGCAAAGGCTTAGCCATTCAGAAGAAAGGCGCCGTAGCAACAAGAAATGGTGGCGCGGGCCCTCCAAATGCAGTCAAGTCCTTCCCGACATCAAAACCGTTGAGGAAGATGGGCGCATGTGGAAGGAAGGAAGTTACCACTCTTCTTTTATTGATTTATTCCTTCACAAGGGCTCCGTGTTGCTGTCGATATCCACGACCTTAAAGCTAAAATCAGCTTGGAAGGAGAGGCGATCATCCAAAGCAGGGGTGTCCAAACTTTTTCCACTGAGGGCCGTACACTGAAAAATCAAAGCAAGCGGGGGACATTTACTTTAAAAACCAATACGATATATGAATAAAAAATATACATTTAGGCCTCCACTCAGGCTCGATCCCGGGGACCCCAAAGGGTTTTTGGTAAAAATAAAATGTTAAAAATGTGTCATTATTCAGTTTTATTATCAGGGACGGCGTGGCGCAGTGGGAGAGTGGCCGTGCGCAACCCGAGGGGGTCCCTGGTTCAATCCCCACCTAGTACCAACCTCGTCACGTCCGTTGTGTCCTGAGCAAGACACTTCACCCTTGCTCCTGATGGGTGCTGGTTGGCGCCTTGCATGGCAGCTCCCTCCATTAGTGTGTGTGAATGGGTAAATGTGGAAGTAGTGTCAAAGCGCTTTGAGTACCTTGAAGGTAGAAAAGCGCTATACAAGTACAACCCATTTATCATTTATTTATCATTATTATTCAAGTTTTAAATCTCTAGACCAGGGGTATAGAACCTATGGCTCGTGAGCCAGATGCGGCTCTTTTGGTGACTGCATCCGGCTCTCAGGTAAATCTGAGCTGGCTCGTCAGGACCCAGGATGGACCGCTCGCTTGTGTATCAGTTGGGGACATCTCTACGCTGCTGATCCGCCTCCGCTTGAGATGGTTTCCTGTGGACGGGACTCTCGCTGCTGTCTTGGATCCGCTTTGAACTGAACTCTCGCGGCTGTATTGGAGCCACTATGGATTGAACTTTCACAGTATCATGTTAGACCCGCTCGACATCCATTGCTTTCGGTCCCCTAGAGAGGGGGGGGGTTGCCCACATCTGAGGTCCTCTCCAAGGTTTCTCATAGTCAGCATTGTCACTGGCGTCCCACTGGATGTGAATTCTCCCTGCCCACTGGGTGTGAGTTTTCCTTGCCCTTTTGTGGGTTCTTCCGAGGATGTTGTAGTCATAATGATTTGTGCAGTCCTTTGAGACATTTGTGATTTGGGGCTATATAAATAGTGAATTGTGAAGTGAATTATATTTATATAGCGCTTTTTCCTCAAGTGAATCAAAGCGCTTTACATTGTGAAACCCAATATCTAAGTTACATTTAAACCAGTGTGGGTGGCACTGGGAGCAGGTAGGTAAAGTTTCTTGCCCAAGGACACAACGGCATTGACTAGGATGGCGGAAGCGGGGATCGAACCTGCAACCCTCAAGTTGCTGGCACGGCCGCTCTACCAACTGAGCTATACCGCCCCAAATAAACATTGATTGATGATTGATTGACATTGCATAACACGATAAGTAATGAATAATTCCACTTGTAATCAGTGTTAAAAATAATGTTCCAGCGCGATTAACAGAAAGGCGTTTAATTGGCCAAAATTCACCCATTTAGTGTTCGGAAATCGGTTAACAAAATAGATGGTCTTTTTTCTGCAACATCAAGGTATATATTGACACTTACATAGGTCTGGTGATAATGTTCCCCTTTAATGGTAAGAAGTTATTTATTTATTATTGGTTAGTTAGGGGCTTGCTCTCCTGGGGGTTCTTCAGACCACCAAGCACCGACATGAGAGCCTGTTTCAGGGTTACAATATTGTTTAATTTTTCAATAAGTCTCTCAGTTGCTTTCCAGCAATTGTCTTTTTCTCTTTCGTTCTCACTCGCACTCTGGCTCCAGCCCCAACCCCGTCCATCCTCCTGGCTCCTTCTTAAGACATGGCGACAGGTGATTAGAAAACAAGGCCCAGGCGGGCCATTTACACACCTGTTGCTGATTTCGAAGCCGGTCCTGGTACACCCCTTTTCGCTGCAGGCTTGCAGGCTACGCCCCCTCCACTTTTAGCTTCGAATTATTACAAAGAATAAGAGACCTATTATACTCTAAAAATGTTGGTCTTACTTAAAAATGCACGCGTTTAGTTGTGTTCAGTGTTAAAAAAATATCCTATGGCTCTTACGGAAATACATTTTAAAATATTTGGCTTCTTGGCTCTCTCAGCCAAAAAGGTTCCCTACCCCTGCTCTAGATCAACATTAAGTCCATCTGTCAAGATGACATTTTTAAAGATTTAAGTTGTATGCTCTTTTTGTCAAAGAAAACCATGTTTTTTTTATGAAAAAGAAACTAAATATGCAATATTTTCACCCAATACATTTTTTAAGTAGAAAAAAGGTCAACAACTCATAACATCATTGATTTTAATTCACTGGGTTTTTTTGTGCAATGACACTTAAAAACCAAACACACTGATCCAAAAGGGTCCTACTCATTAAAGTGTTGCAAAATGAATATATATATATATATATTTTTTTTTTTTTACTGTTTACTTTTAACACAATGGTCTCAAGATCAACTTCAGATCCATTTGTCAATTATAAGTTTTTTTGTAGTTTTTTGTTTGTTCCTTTTAGGCCCTTCTTTGAAAAAAAAAAAACAGCTCAGTTTTTTATATGGCAAACACAAAATATGCAACATTTGCCCCCAAAAGGGAATATTTATTGTGACAAAATTGGAGCCTTGAGTTGGTCAATAATTCATCATTCATTTTGATTCACTATTTTTTTCTAAAGAAAGAAACAGCCTGTGCATGGCAGCTGTGTGTTATTAGAATAAACATTGCATCATTTTCTTGTTACATTTCAGCTGTTTTCTCTTTTATACCACTTTTTATGTTTTTAATTTTTTTCCATAGTATTTTTGAAATGTGCCGTGGGGCCGTTAAAAAATGACCTGCGGGCCGCACTTTGGACACCACTGATCTAGAGCAGTGGTTCTCAAATGGGGGTACGCGTACCCTAGGGGGTACTTGAAGGTATGCCAAGGGGTATGTGAGATTTTTTTAAATATTCTAAAAATAGCAGCAATGCAAAAATCCTTTATAAATATATTTATTGAATAATACTTCAACAAAAACTGTGAAAAGAACTGCAACAATGCAATATTCATTTTTGTGGACATGTTCCATAAATATTGTTGTTAAATATTTGTTTTTTTGTGAAGAATTGTTTAGAATTAAGTTCATGAATCCAAATGGATCTCTATTACAATCCCCAAAAAGGGCACTTTTACTTACTTCTATGTGTAAAAATCTTTATTTATAATTGAATCACTTGTTTATTTTTCAACAAGTTTGTAATTATTTTTACATCTTTTTTTTCGAAATAGTTCAAGAAAGACCACTACAAATGAGCAATATTTTGCACTGTTATGCAATTTAATAAATCAGAAACTGATGACATAGTGCTGTATTTTCCTTCATCTCTTTTTTTTTTTCAACCAAAAATGCTTCGCCCTGATTAGGGGGTACTTGAATTAAAAAAAATGTTCACAGGGTGTACATCACTGAAAAAAGGTTGAGAACCACTGATCTAAAGTGAAGCGGTTTGATGGTTGATGGCGAGGGCCAGTTTTTGCCGCCAAGCTCCACCCACCACGAATAGTTACCAATATGTACTGACTGGTGTTGTCCCCATACCAATAATTTAGTACCGGTACCAAAATGTATTTTAATAATTTTCGGTACTTTTCGATACTTTTCTGATTAAAGGGGACCACAAAAAATTTCATTATTTTCTTTATTTGAACAAAAAATGTTAGGGTACATGAAACATATGTTTATTATTGTCATTTAGTCATTAAATAAAATAGTGAATTTTGTAACGATCTGTCACTTACTTTCTGATAGTTTTTCGTGTTTTGTACTTTGTTTCCTGTTCAGTGCTCTTATTTTGTCATACTTCCTGTTTACTCCGCTGAGCACTGTTTTTGTCACACTCGCCGTTGATTGGCAGCGGTCCTCAGCTGCGGTCAATCAACAGGTCTATTTATGTTTCACTCGAGCACTCCTCAGTGCTCGAAGTTAAAACCTATGTTGGGAACATCTCCATGCAAGACTGCTTTCTGTTTATATCTTTTACTTTGATGAAATTAAAATCATCTTACCTGCTTTCTGCTCTCCTGGATTTTTGCATACTTGAGGTCACACAACTGCAGCCATGCGACATCCCAACAGTAACTTCGAGCCAGAAAATTGTGACCTCGCGAGAATCCCTGTCGGCAATCCTCAGCCGACGTTCTGGACCGCACAATTCCTGGAGGACTTGAAGGCCAGGTTTGTGCGGTCCCAGCCTACAGACGCGGACCCTCTCCCCGCGGCAACGCCACCGGCTTCGGCTCTCCGACCGGCGCGTCCGCCACTTCCTGCATGCCTCGCGGCTCCCGCGGCAACGCTACCGGCTACGGCTCTCCGACCGGCGCGTCCTCCGCCGCCATCCTTCCTCTCGGCAACGCTGCCGGCTACGGCTCACCGACCGGCGCGCCCGCCTCCTCCTTCACGTCTCGCGGCTCCTGCGGCTCCGTCGCCGACTGCGGCTCTCCGACCGGCACGTCCGCCGCCGCCATCCTTCCCGTCGTCTGCTGAGCTGCTTCTCCCTGCTCCTACGCAGCTTCCAGCGGCTGCTCCCCGGCTGCTCTTTTTGCCAGCTCCCGCTCTCTTTTTTGGTTCGCCGAGAGCTCCAGTGGAGCCCACAGTGAGGTCGCTTTTGTCCTCCTGCTGGGACTTGGCACGGGACGTGTCTTCGTCCCTCCTCCTGGTCCCCTCCCGCCCGTCCCTGGTTTTCGCACCGGGGGACTCCGACGAGCAGGCACGTTTTCCCGCATGTGTGAACGGTGTCTGGCAGCCACCTAGTGGAGGGGGGCCCACTATACACTGCGGTGCAGCCAGGCACACACCGCTGTCATCCCCGCCAGCGTCTCCTTCCACGGAGACATCTACGTCCCTGGCGGGCTTTCGCCTAGCCCCAACGCCGGCTCCACGCCGAGCCCCAACGCCGGCTCCACGCCGAGCCCCAACGCCGGCTCCACGCCGAGCCCCAACGCCGGCTCCACGCCGAGCCCCAACGCCGGCTCCACGCCGAGCCCCAACGCCGCCAAGAGCAGCACCACGCCGGGCTTCGTCACCGCCGGCATCCGCTATTCCTCGGCCAGCATTTGCTGCTCCTCGCCCGGCGTCATCTGCCGCTTTCACGCCGCCGATGACATCTGCAACAATCACGCCTCCGATGACGCCTGCCGCTTCAACGCCGCCGATGACGTCTGCCGCTTTCACGCCGCCGATGACGTCTGCCGCTTTCACGCCGCCGATGACGTCTGCCGCTTTCACGCCGCCGATGACGTCTGCCGCTTTCACGCCGCCGATGACGTCTGCCGCTTTCACGCCGCCGATGACGTCTGCCGCTTTCACGCCGCCGATGACGTCTGCCGCTTTCACGCCGCCGATGACGTCTGCCGCTTTCACGCCGCCGATGACGTCTGCCGCTTCCACGCCGCCGATGACGTCTGCCGCTTCCACGCCGCCGATGACGTCTGCCGCTTCCACGCCGCCGATGACGTCTGCCGCTTTCACGCCGCCGATGACGTCTGCCGCTTTCACGCCGCCGATGACGTCTGCCGCTTTCACGCCGCCGATGACGTCTGCCGCTTTCACGCCGCCGATGACGTCTGCCGCTTTCACGCCGCCGATGACGTCTGCCGCTTCCACGCCGCCGATGACGTCTGCCGCTTCCACGCCGCCGATGACGTCTGCCGCTTCCACGCCGCCGATGACGTCTGCCGCTTCCACGCCGCCGATGACGTCTGCCGCTTCCACGCCGCCGATGACGTCTGCCGCTTCCACGCCGGCACCAACATCGGCTCCTCAGCCGCCTCCTGCAGAGGTATCTGTTTTGGCTGCAGCCCCCGCCGCTTTGTCTGCTGTCTCCGGGCCTGCTTCAGCGCGCCCGCCTCCACGTCAGCCGCGGATGTGGCCGTGCCCTGGGCGTCCTCCTCGCGGGATGCACTCGTCTCTTTTTCGGCCAATGATGTGGCTGTTCCGTGGCCGCCCGCCCCGCCAGTTCCAGCGGCGCTCTACGCGCCGTCGCCACCTGACTTTCCCTCGCTGGCTGCGGGGACACAAGGTTTGGCGACCTTCCACCAAATCCTCCTTCCATCCTCCCTTACTTTGTGGACATTTTTTTCCATTTTTCTTTTCCAGGGAACATCTGGTATCTGTTCCTTGAGGGGGAGGTCCTGTAACGATCTGTCACTTACTTTCTGATAGTTTTTCGTGTTTTGTACTTTGTTTCCTGTTCAGTGCTCTTATTTTGTCATACTTCCTGTTTACTCCGCTGAGCACTGTTTTTGTCACACTCGCCGTTGATTGGCAGCGGTCCTCAGCTGCGGTCAATCAACAGGTCTATTTATGTTTCACTCGAGCACTCCTCAGTGCTCGAAGTTAAAACCTATGTTGGGAACATCTCCATGCAAGACTGCTTTCTGTTTATATCTTTTACTTTGATGAAATTAAAATCATCTTACCTGCTTTCTGCTCTCCTGGATTTTTGCATACTTGAGGTCACACAACTGCAGCCATGCGACATCCCAACAAATTTGTCTTTTAGTAGTAAGTAAACAAACAAAGACTCCTAATTAGTCTGCTGATGTATGCAGTAACATATTGTGTCATTTATACACCTATTATTTTGTACACATTATGAGGGACAAACTGTAAAAATGTTTTATTAATCTACTTGTTCATTTACTGTTAATATCTGCTTATTATCTGTTTTAACGTGTTCTATCTACACTTCTGTTAAAATGTAATAATCACTTATTCTTCTCTTTTTTGATACTTGACATTAGTTTTGGATGATACCACACATTTAGGTATGGATTCGATACAAATTAGTTACAGAATCGTACAATAAAATATAATACCAGATAAACCAATAATAATGTGGTTAAGAAATACTGATGTAAAGGGTAGGTGTCGCCCTGTTTTCTGTTTCAACATGTTCCATCTACACTTCTGTTTAAATATAATAATAGCTTATTCTTCTCTTCTTTGATACTTTACATTAGTTTTGGACGATACCACACATTTAGGTATCGATCCGATACCTAGTAGTTACAGGATCATACATTGGTCATATTCAAAGTCCTCATGTGTCCAGGGACGTATTTACTGACTTTATAAACATACATTTTAATTCACAATTTTGTGATGCAAGAAAATATCCATGTAATAATAGCAGTATCAACAAGATACGCTCCTGTACTTGGTATCATTACAGTGGATGACAGGTGTAGGTCCTTCAATTGGCATTTGTTTAAACTGAGCTATTGTATCCTCCTACAGTGTGTAGTGAAGAAGAAACTTACTTTGTCGCCATGGAGGCCAGGATTAGTGATTTATAAGTAGCTAAAACACTGCGGATGGATGTTAAGCGCTAGCTAGCTAGCCATAGTTTAAAGCAGCTCTTCCTGATGGTGTTTCAGTGTTATAACTTCACCTTTATCATTACTTTTTACACCAAAATGCGTCCATTCTCCCTTTTCTGTCTACACGATGTGTCTGCTTGTATGTACTCTGTGTGTGTGCACTGCCGAAAATGCTCCTCTGCTCGTAAAACAAGCAATGTTATGATGTGACGTTGCGCCGTCATGCCTGTAAAAAAAAAACCTGAAGGTTCCTGGTTCAATCCCCACCTACTACCAACCTCGTCACGTCCGTCGTGTCTTTGAGCAAGACACTTCACCCTTGCTCCTGATGGGTGCTGGTTAGGGCCTTGCATGGCCATCAGTGTGTGAATGTGTGTGTGAATGGGTGAATGTGGAAATAGTGTCAAAGCGCTTTGAGTACTTTGAAGGTGGAAAAGCACGATAAAAGTATAACACATTTACTATTTTACCTACAAAGCCTTTAAAAAGAACATCCATTAATGTTTTATCTTCATGATGTAAGTATATATGTAATGTAGTAACATTTAATATTTATGTGTTTTGTTCATTAAATCATACGCGGCGCCTTCATTCACTTTTTTATTTATTTAACTACATCACTGATTATTACTCACTGCAGACAATGTGAGCCAACAAACATAATAAACAGTCACTTACTGTACTATGTCTGCTGTTATTAGGATCTCGACTGATAGAATGGTTTTACAGTGCCTTTTAGATCCTCGCCAAGAAAAGGGAGGTGGAATTAAGCAACTTTCCGTGTCTTTTCTTGCTAATCCTGGTTCTAAATTGGCTGTCAAAGTGCACCCGCTTGTCGGAATACGTTCTCATCATTGCACTATCCAGGTTAGAGGCATGATTTAGGATTTAGAATCACGTTTGACGAGCAAGAAAGCAGCTGATCAGTCAACAAGCTGGTGATCACGGCGCCGCTATAGATAGTCTGTCTGCGTTACCGTATAGAATAACAAAATTTTTGGTTCATATTCAAGCCACCAAATGTGAATTAAGTATTGTCGGCGCTTGTTGGATGTTGTTTTATTGGATTTTATGGCCGTAATAGAGGATCTTCCATTTGCTCTTTTACTTACGTTTATTTTATGAGTTAGAAAACTTAAGAGAACTTAAGAGGGAAGTCCGGGCTTCCCTGTTTAGGCTGCTGCCCCCGCGACCCGACCTCGGATAAGCGGAAGATGATGGATGGATGGATGGAAGAGAATATACAACCCTTGTCATGTCTTTTATGAAGATTGTGAACGATAGGCAAAATTTCCCGAAAAGTACCGTTCCTTTTTTAACTAGAGACAATGCGATGAAACATTTTTAATGTTTTGACAGGCGGGATATGAAGAGAAGTCTGACAAACATGAGGGCCTCTCATGACCCGAGTGCTTTCATGTAAAATTGTTACTTTTTAATGCAAAATGGTGATATTTGTCATATAAAATTCTGACTTTTATCACAATATTGATATTTTTTTGGGTTGTTCTTGTAAAATAGTGAAATTTTTGGAGTAAAATGATGACTTTTGTCAAAATTTTGCCAAATATAATTTCAATTATTACAATATTACCAACATTTTTTTTTTAAATTTATAAAATTTTCATTTTTGTTGAGTAAAATGACAACTCTTTTCAGAAAATTACCTAAACGTTAAGCTTTTCTTGAAAAAACTGTGATTGTTGAGTAAAATTCCAACTTTTATCATAACATTGCTCAAATGTTCAGTTTGTCATGAACATCCCCACCTTTATCTCATGTTTTTTACATTTTTCATGTAAAATTAGGACTTGCGTGGGTAAAACCATATAATACTGCCACATTTCTAAGTTTTTCTTGTGAAATTGGGACCTTTTTCCTGTCAAATTCCAACTTATTTTTCACAAAAAGCTTTTTTTATATGTGCATAGTATGTATATATTATTCATGTTGTTAATACACTTCTTTATATATCTAGAAAGGCTGGTCTCAAGAAGGTAACGGAAACGTGTGTTTGTGAGTGTGTGTGTGTGTGTGTGTGTGTGTGTGCGTGCGTGCGTGCGTGCGTGTGTGTGTGTGTTTCTACCCTTCTTGAAATAGTGACATTTTTGGAGTAAAATTTTGACTTTTGTCATCATTTGGCCAAGTAAAATCCAGATTATTATCATGATATTGCCAACATTTTAAAGTTTTCTTACAAAATTGTGATTTTTGTCGCGCAATATGACGACTATTTTCATAAAACTACCTAAACGTTAAGGTTTTCTTGTAAAATTGCGACTGTTGAGTAAAATTCCAACTTTTATCATAATGTGAATATATTTAGGGGTGTTCCAAAAAGGGGATTCACATCCAAATCCCGATTTATATTTATTACGATTCAAAATAGATTTTCCATCCATCCATTTTCTACCGCTTATTCCCTTTTTTGGGGTCGCGGGGGGCGCTGGCGCCTATCTCAGCTACAATGGGGCGGAAGGCAGGGTACACCCTGGACAAGTCGCCACCTCATCGCAGGGTCAACACAGATAGACACACAACATTCCCACTCACATTCACACACTAGGGACCATTTAGTGTTGCCAAACAACCTATCCCCAGGTGCATGTCTTTGGAAGTGGGAGGAAGCCGGAGTACCCGGAGGGAACCCACGCGTTCACGGGGAGAACATGCAAACTCCACACAGAAAGATCCCGAGCCTGGATTTGAACCCAGGACTGCAGGAACTTCGTATTGTGAGGCAGACGCACTAACCCCTCTGCCACCGTGAAGCCTACTAGGACACCTGTGAAGTGAAAACCATTTCAGGTGACTACCTTTTGAAGCTCATGGAGAGAATGCCAAGAGTGTGCAAAGCAGTAATCACAGCAAAAGGTGGCTATTTTGAAGGAACTGGAATATAAAACATGTTTTCAGTTATTTTTTTGTTTAGTACATAACTCCACATGTGTTCATTCATAGTTGTGATGTGACAATCTACGATGTAAATAGTCACGAACATAAAGAACACACATTGGATGAGGAGACTTCTGTGGTTTTTTTGGTTGATTTAATTTTGACATAAATATTTGTCAATTCTCATGCGTGGAACCGCCTCTTTACAAGGTTTCCAGGAAACGCATTTGGCGTTGACTGGAACTGGATTGTTACGCCCCCCCCTTACTCAAACGTATGTTGGCCAGGCGAAGCATGGAGTGGGACGACTTCAGGAAGGCACACGTGTAACCATGGAGGCGCTAGCTCATCAGCGTGGATGCTGAGGAGAGGAGCGAGCATGTGTGGGAGTGGATGATGCAAGCCTGTGAAACATGTGGCTCTTTGCGATAAACGCAGAAAGCAGACGGACTCTTTGGTGTGCTGAGGAGACCACACCATGTCACTGAAGAGTGGACTGGATTTTTTTGGGTTGTGTGCACAAAATGGTGCAATGCTAACTTGGATTCTCAGCACCTGCATACATACGGTGACACTAACCAATCATGACTGCAGCGTTACCTACCTATGCCTTGTGCTCTTTGACATAGCAAATACCGTCTTTTTCGGACTATAAGTCATACTTGCCAACGCTCCCGGATTTTCCGGGAGACTCCCGAAATTCAGCGCCTCTCCCGAAAACCTTCCGGGACAAATTTTCTCCCAAAAAATCTCCCGAAATTCAGGCAGAGCTGGAAGCCACGCCCCCTCCAGCTCCATGCGGACCTGAGTGACGTGTCGACAGCCTGTTTTCACGTCCGCTTTCCTACAATATAAAAGACGTGTCTGCCCAATGACGTTATAACTGTAGAGTAATCGAGGGCGAGTTCTTAGTTTCTAATGTGGGTTTATTGTAAGGCAGTCTCATTAACGTCCGCCCAGCGCGGTAAAACAACACACAACAACAGCAGTCCGTTTTCGTCTACCGTAAAGCAGTTTGTCTGCCGTAAACAGCAATGTTGTAAGCCTCTTAAAAAGGACAATACTACCATCTACTGTACATGCATATGGTTAGAAAAACAAGGATGCACAATTCAACCCTTAACTCAACAATGAGTAGATGAGTGCTATGTGTGTGTAAATGTGTAAATTAATTAAGACTGAAATTCAAGTATTTCTTTTATTTATACAGTATATACATATATAAAAATACACATATATATATAAATGTGTGTGTGTAGCAAGAATTCACTGAAATTCAAGTATTTATTATATATTTATATGAAATACTTGACTTGGTGAATCTAACTGTAAATATACTCCTCCCCTCTTAACCACGCCCCCAACCACGACCCCCGCCCACCCCCGACCATGCCTCCCAACCCCCCACCTCCCGAAATCGGAGGTCTCAAGGTTGGCAAGTATGGCATAAGTCGCAGTTTTTGTCATAGTTTGGCCGGGGGTGCGAAACATACTCCGGAGCGATTATTAACACATTACTGTAAAATATCAAATAATATTATTTATCTCATTCGCAGAAGAGACAACAAAATGTCAGCAATCGTCCCACACACGTCAGCAATGGTCACACACACACCTCAACCAATAAGAGTTCGGCGGGGGAGGGTCATGGCAGAAGTGCATTGTGGGTCATGGGATGCTAACTCCTATATGCTATATGGTACTGCCGTAGCTAATAGAATTGATCATTTCATCGTTGGCGGTAACTTATAAAAACTGAGAAGGGCTGAACAAAAATGGCACCGAAAAGGAAATCATGTACTGCAGATTACAAGCTGGGCAAAGTGAAATATGCATCAGAAACCGACAAGAGGAAGCGGCGCTTACCTTTGGAGTTGGCAGAGTTGTTTAGAAGCGACATCAAGGAAGAAGATTTCATGGGATTTATCGATTAGGAGTGACAGATAGTTTGCTAAAGGTATCGCATGTTCTATATGTTATAGTTATTTGAATGACTCTTACCATAATATGTTAGGTTAACATAGCAGGCACCTTCTCAGTTGGTTATTTATGCCTCATATAACGTACACTTATTCAGCCTGTTGTTCACTATTCTTTATTTATTTTAAATTGCCTTTCAAATGTCTATTCTTGGTGTTAGGTTTTAGCAAGTAAATTTCCCCCAAAAATGTGACTTATACTCCAGTGCGACTTATATATGTTTTTTTTCCTTCTTTATTGTGCATTTTCGGCAGGTGCGACTTATACTCCGGAGCGACTTATACTCCGAAAAATACGGTAGTCTGTAATAGTGTTGTCTCCATACCAATATGTTGGTACCGGTACCAAATTGTATTTCGATACTTTTCTAAATGAAGGGGAACACAAAAAAGGAATTATTGTCTTTATTTGAACAAAACATCTTAGGGTACATGAAACATATGTTTATTATTGCAATTTAGTCCTTAAATAAAATAGTGAACTTGTCTTTTAGTAGTAAGAAAACAAACAAAGACTCCTAATTAGTCATATTGTGTCATTTATACACCTATTATTTTGTCCACATCATGAGGGACAAACTGTAAAAATGGATGTACTTGTTCATTTACTGTCAATATCTGCTTATTTTCTGTTTTTACGTGTTTTATCCACACTTCTGTTAAAATGTAATAATCACTTATTCTTCTCTTCTTTGATACTTTACATTAGCTTTGGATGATACCACACATTTGGGTATGGATCCGATACCAAGTAGTTACAGGATCGTACATTGCTTATATTCAAAGTCCTCATGTGTCCAGGAACATATTTCATGGGTTAATTAACAATTAAAAAAAAGACAAAAGATTTTGTGATAATAAAAATTGTATAATCATTGTATCGACTATATACGGCTCTTGTACTTGGTATCATTACAGTGGATGTCAGGTGTAGATCCAAGCATTGTGACGCCGGTGAGTTATTGTATCCTCCTACGGTGTATAGTGAAACATGTTTAGCTTTTCCTCGTCCTGCAGTGATAATTGATACTTGTAAGAAAATGACTTACTTCGCCGCCATGGAGACCAGGATTAGTGATTTAGAAGTAGCTAAAACACTGCCGACTGTTCACCATGTCTTAAAGCAGCTCTTCCTGAGGGTGTTTCAGTGTTCTAACTTCACCTTTATCTTTACACCAAAATGCGTCCATTCTCCCTTTTCTGTCTGCACTCTGTGTCTGCTTGTATGTACTCTGTGTGTGCGCGCTGCCGAACATGCTCCTCTGCTCGCAAAACCAGCAATGTCACGACGTGACGACACGCCGTCATGCCTGGGAATTGGTACTTTTCAAACAGAGTATAGTACCGTTTTTGATTCATTAGTACCATGATACTATACTAGTACCGGTATTCCGTACAACGCTAGTCTGTATTTATATAGCGCTTTACTCTACCTGGAATGATACCCAAAGCGCATTCACCATACATAACATTCACACGTTCACACACTGATGCAAGGTGCTAACCACGAGTCATCAGGAGCAAGGGTGAAGTGTCTCGCTCAAGCACACAAACGGACGTAACGAGATTGGGGAAGCCGGGCTCAAACCTGGAACCCTCAAATTGGTGGCCCGGCCTCTCTACCACCTGCGCCCCATGAATGATGTGCATGAAAGCATGCGCTTCATCCGAAACAACACATTTGAATAATACTAACGTGTTATTTACAATAACATGGTCATAGTTCAAAGAGTGAACAAATGACATCATCTTTTTCTCTTTTTTTTTTTTATCTGTACACATTAGGGTTGTACGGTTTACCCGTATTAATAAAGTAGCAGGGTGCTAATTACTTATTTCAAATACTGTGCTACTACTGCCTTTGAAAAATACCTAAAGGTGTGTAAAAACTCACACACACACACAGAGCGCATGCAAGCAGAAACGGTGTGAAGAAGAAGTACAGCAAAAAAAACAAAAAAACGGAAATTCTACTGGTTCTTAAAG
Source organism: Nerophis ophidion (assembly GCF_033978795.1). NCBI lineage: Eukaryota > Metazoa > Chordata > Actinopteri > Syngnathiformes > Syngnathidae > Nerophis > Nerophis ophidion. The sequence goes on along the minus strand of NC_084631.1, from coordinate 35,607,666 downwards.
AGGGTGCGTGAAGCTCAATGTGAAGGTATTTGGGTCAAGGTGACGATTCAAACACGGTTTTAAAGCGCGGCTTCAAAACATACTCCGCCACGTTAGTATTACCACCTTTGCATCAAACCAAGGTAAATACTTGAATAACGAGCATTCATATCTTTAATATGACCAATGTATGATCCTGTAACAACTTGGTATCGGATCGATGCCTAAATATGTGGTATCATCCAAAATTAATGTCAAGTATCAAAGAAGAGAAGAATAAGTGATTATTACATTTTAACAGAAGTGTATATAGAACATGTTGAAACAGAAAACAGGGTGACACCTACCCTTTACATCAGTATTTCTTAACCATATTATTATTGGTTTATCTGGTATTATATTTTGATGTATGATCCTGTAACTACTTGGTATTGCATCGATACATAAATGTGTGGTATCATCCAAAACTAATGTAAAGTATCAAAGAAGAGAAGAATAAGTGATTATTACATTTTAACAGAAGTGTAGATAGAACATGTTAAAACAGAAACTAAGCAGATATTAACTGTAAATGAACAAGTGGATTAATAATAATTTTTTACAGTTTGTCCCTCATAATGTGTAGAAAATAATAGGTGTATAAATGACACAATATGTTACTGCATACGTCAGCGGACTAATTTAGAGTCTTTGTTTGTTTACTTACTACTAAAAGACAAGTTGTCTACTATGTTCACTATTTTATTTAATGACTAAATTACAATAAAAAACATATATTTCATTTACACTAAGATGTCCATTTGTTCTTATTGCGTAGAAGTGCATCCTTAAGTTTGACTTCAAAGACTTGACTATTAAAAAACAAAAACATTTGTTGAACAAAAAATAAACTAAAATAAAATAAAAACAATTAAATAGAAACTTGTAATGAATGAAAATGAGTACAATTAACTAATAAAGGTGAGTATTATTAGTGGACCAGCAGGACACACAATCATGTGTGCTTCACAGACTGCATTGATGTATATTGTTATATTGTTAATATTCATAACTGTATCCCTTGCGGACTGCATGGATATATATTGTTATATTGTTAATATTAATAACTGTATCCTTTGCGGACTGTATTGATGTATATATTGTTATATTGTTAATATTAATAACTCTATCCCTTGCGGACTGCCTTGATATATATTGTTAATATTAATAACTGTATCCCTTGCGGACTGTATTGATGTATATATTATTAATATTAATAACTGTATCCCTTGCGGACAGCATGGATATATATATTGTTATATTGTTAATATTAATAACTGTATCCCTTGCGGACTGCATTGATATATAGTGTTAATATTAATAACTGTATCCCTTGCGGACTGTATTGATATATATTTTTAATAATAATAAATGTATCCCTTGCAGACTGTATTGATATATATTGTTATATTGTTAATATTAATAACTGTATCCCTTGCAGACTGTATTGATATATCTTGTTATATTGTTAATATTAATAACTGTATCCCTTGCAGACTGCATTGATATATATTTGTTAATATTAATAACTGTATCCCTTGCGGACTGTATTGATGTATATATTGTTATATTGTTAATATTAATAACTCTATCCCTTGCGGACTGCCTTGATATACATTGTTAATATTAATAACTGTATCCCTGCAGGCTGTATTGATATGTATTGTTACTATTGATAACTATATCCCTTGCGGACTGCATGGATATATATTGTTATATTGTTAATATTAATAACTGTATCCCTTGCAGACGGCATTGATATACAGTAAATTCGTAATGTTAATAACTTTATTTCTTGCAGACTGCATTGATATATATTGTTATATTGTTATTATTAATAACTGTATCCCTTGCGGACTGCATATATTAATAATTGTATCCCTTGCAGACTGCATGGATATATATTGTTAATATTAATAACTTTATCCCTTGCAGACTGCATTAATATATATTGTTAATATTAATAATTGTATCCCTTGCAGACTGCATGGATATATATTGTTAATATTAATAACTTTATCCCTTGCAGACTGTTTTGATACATATTGTTATATTGTTAATATTAATAACTGTATCTCTTGCAGACTGCATGGAGATATATTGTTAATATTAATAACTGTATCCCTTGCGGACTGTATTTATATATATTGTTGCATTGTTAATATCAATAACTGTATTTCTTGCAGACTGCATGGAGATATTGTGTTAATATTAATAACTGTATCCCTTGCGGACTGTATTTATATATATTGTTGTATTGTTAATATTAATAACTGTATCCTTTGCAGACTGTATTGATATATATTGTTATATTGTTCGTATTAATAACTTTATTCCTTGCGGACTGTATTGATATATATTGTTATATTGTTAATATTAATAACTTTATTTCTTGCAGACCGTTTTGATACATATTGTTATATTGTTAATATTAATAACTTTATCCCTTGCAGACTGCATTGATATATATTGTTATATTGTTAATATTAATATTAATAACTGTATCCCTTGCAGACTGCATTGATATATATTGTTAATATTAATAACTGTATCCCTTGCAGACTGTATTGATATATATTGTTATATTGTTAATATTAATAACTGCATCTCATGCGGACTGTATTGATATATATTGTTATATTGTTAATATTAATAACTGTTCCTCTAGCAGACTGCATTGATATATATTGTTAATATTAATAACTGTATCCTTTGATTGATTGATTGAAACTTTTATTAGTAGATTGCACAGTTCAGTACATATTCTGTACAATTGACCACTAAATGGTCACACCCCAATAAGTTTTTCAACTTGTTTAAGTCGGGGTCCACGTTAATCAATTCATGGTAGACTTGCAGACTGCGTTGATATATATTGTAGGAACCAGAATATTAAAAACAAAGGAAAAAACCCTTTTGTGCGGATGAGTGGTGGAGGGAGGGTTACAGTTAAGTTAAAGTAGCATTGATGTCACACACACACACACACACACACACACACACTAGATGTGGTGAATGTTTTTCCTCTGCATTTGACCCAACACCCTTGATCACCCCCTGGGAAGTGAGGGGAGCAGTGAGCAGCAGCGGTGGCCACGCCCGGGAATCATTTTTGGTGATTTAACCCCCAATTCCAACCCCTGATGCTGAGTGCTTTGGGCTGGTGCACTTTGTGTTTCTTTTTTTTTATGTTGATTTAATCATTTTAAAAAATGACAAAAAAAAAGCCTTGACTATACAGCCTGGGTGTCATCCTGCTTGCATAAGTCAGCGACGCATGTTGGCACGCGCACACCAACGTGATGCAGCCAAGCCTACACCTTCCACCCTGTTGCATCTGATCTCTCGCTCCATTTGCACTTGTCGGGAGATAATGACATCATTAGCAAACATTAACACCTCCCTGGTATCTTGCAGTCGAGGCCCCAGAGAAACAATGTATATATCTGTGTGTGGTAGACGGGAACCGGGTGTAAATGGGACTTTTCCGCGATGGAAGTCTATCTATGTGTGTTGGTGAGTTGGCACGTGCTAACAACACTTACTATGTGGATGTTACACACACACACACACACACACACACACACACACACACACACACACACACACACACACACACACACACACACACACACACACACACACACACACAAGGGTTGTACGGTATACCAGTATTAGTATAGTACCGCGATACTAATGAATCATATTCAGGACGTACCGACGTGGTGCCATTGCTACTTTTACGAGCAGAGGAGCATGTTGGGCAGCGCGCACACACTGAGTACTTACAAGCAGACACAGTGTGTGGACAGAAAAGGGAGAATAGATGCATTTTGGTGTAAAAAGTAAAGATAAAGGTGAAGTTATAACACGAAAACACCCTCAGGAAGAGCCGCTTTAAGACAAGGCTCGCTAGCTAGCTAGCAGCTAATGTCCACACACACACACACACACACACACACACACACACACACACACACACACACACACACACACACACACACACACACACACACACAAACACACACACAAGGGTTGTACGGTATACCAGTATTAGTTTAGTACCGCGATACTAATGAATCATGTTCAGGACGATACCGACGTGGTGCCATTGCTGCTTTTATGAGCAGAGGAGCATGTTGGGCAGCGCGCACACACTGAGTACTTACAAGCAGACACAGTGTGTGGACAGAAAAGGGAGAATAGATGCATTTTGGTGTAAAAAGTAAAGATAAAGGTGAAGTTATAACACAAAAACACCCTCAGGAAGAGCTGCTTTAAGACAAGGCTCGCTAGCTAGCTAGCAGCTAACGTCCCCCCCCCCACACACACACACACACACACACACACAAGGGTTGTACGGTATACCAGTATTAGTTTAGTACCGCGATACTAATAAATCATGTTCAGGACGATACCGACGTGGTGCCATTGCTGCTTTTACGAGCAGAGGAGCATGTTGGGCAGCGCGCACACACTGAGTACTTACAAGCAGACACAGTGTGTGGACAGAAAAGGGAGAATAGATGCATTTTGGTGTAAAAAGTGAAGATAAAGGTGAAGTTATAACACGAAAACACCCTCAGGAAGAGCTGCTTTAAGACAAGGCTCGCTAGCTAGCTAGCAGCTAATGTCCCCCCACACACACACACACACACAAGGGTTGTACGGTATACCAGTATTAGTTTAGTACCGCGATACTAATAAATCATGTTCAGGACGATACCGACGTGGTGCCATTGCTGCTTTTACGAGCAGAGGAGCATGTTGGGCAGCGCGCACACACTGAGTACTTACAAGCAGACACAGTGTGTGGACAGAAAAGGGAGAATAGATGCATTTTGGTGTAAAAAGTAAAGATAAAGGTGAAGTTATAACACGAAAACACCCTCAGGAAGAGCTGCTTTAAGACAAGGCTCGCTAGCTAGCTAGCAGCTAACGTCCATCCCCAACCTGCAGTGTTTTGGCAACTTCTAAACATATAGCATTATCACTGGAGGAGGAGGAATAGCTAAACATGCTTCACTACACACCGTAGGAGGATACAATAGCTCACTAGCATCACAATGTAAACAAACACCTTGGGTGGATCTACACCTGACATCCACTGTAATGATACCAAATACAGGAGCGTATCTAGTCGATACTACAATGATTACATCGATATTTTTTATCTTCACCAAATCTTTATTCCTTATTAAAATTCATATTATGTTTATAAAGTCTGTAAATACGTCCCTGGACACATGAGGATTTTGAATATGACCAATGTATGATCCTGTAACGACTTGGTATCGGATCGATACCTAAATGTGTGGTATCATCCAAAACTGATGTAAAGTATCAAAGAAGAGAAGAATAAGTGATTATTACATTTTAACAGAAGTGTCGATAGAACATGTTAAAACAGAAAATAAGCAGATATTAACAGTAAATGAACAAGTACATCAATATTTACAGTTTGTCCCTCATAATGTGTAGAAAATAATAGGTGTATAAATGACACAATATATTACTGCATACGTCAGCAGACTAATTAGGAGTCTTTGTTTGTTTACTTACTACTAAAAGACAAGTTGTCTAGTATGTTCACTACTTTATTTTAGGATTAAATTGCAATAATAAACATATGTTTCATGTACCCGAACATTTTTTAAATAAAAACAATAATGCCATTTTTTGTGGTCCCCTTTATTTTGAAAATTATCGAAAAGTATTTTGGTACAGATACCACAGAAATTATATACATATATATATATATATATATATATATATATATATATTTTTTTTTTTTAATTTTTATTTTATTTTTTTTATACACTGATTGTTTTACGTTGATTTGTTGGACACTGATTTTTTTACACAGCAAATTTCTAAACAATGATTTTTTTAAATACAACATTTTTACACACTAATTTTTTTACACTGATTTGTTTGTTCACCGAACTTTTTTACACAGCAAATTTTTAAACAGTAATTTTTTATACTGAATTTTTACACTCTGATTTTCATGCACAGTCATCTTTTTACACTAAATTTTTATATACTACATTTTTTTACACAGAAAATCTCTAAACACAGAATTTTTTTAATACTGCAATTTTACACACTGATTTATTTATATATATATATACAATTTTTGTGGTATCAGTACATACGGTAATTGTATATATATATATATATATATATATATATATATATATATATATATATATATATATGTATATATATATATATATATATATATATATATATACATATATACATATATATACATATACATATACACATACATATACATATACATATATATACACATATATATACATATACACATATATATACATATACATATACACATATATAGATGCATATACATATATACATATACATATATACACATATATACACATATATATATACATATACTTATATACACACATATATATATACATATACATATATACACATATATATATATATATACCTACAATTTCTGTGGTATCGGTACCAAAATGTATTTTAAATAAAGCTAATAATGCCTTTTTTGTGGTCCCCTTTATTTACAAAACTATCGACATACATTTTGGTACCGGTACCAAAATATTGGTATCTAGACAACCCTACCATGTACACAACATTCTATAGATAAAAATGGATTAACATAAAAACATAAACATGTTTACTGCATAGGCTAACTAACATACCGGTATATTATTAACAAGTCAAAGAAAAATGTTTTGAATAGAAACAAGAGAAGATTAAAAAGCTGCGTATTAATATAAATTGCGTTGGACCAATATAATCCCGCATGATGTCATCCTCTCAGTCCCAACTTGTTAAGCCCCTCCCAGGTGGGGGTCTTCACTTGTGCCGCGGCGACATGCACTCCCACTCTTCCCTCCCTGCGACCCCCGACTCAGAAAGTCCGCGCTCCGTGTGTCCGAGCCAAAGCGGCTTCTCGCTGCGTGACCTCGCTCTGCCTTAATCTTCATCAAGCATGTCTAGACCTCTCATTAGCAGCACATCATCAGGACGGGGCTGGGGGCCAAAAGGGAGTGACGCAGGGTGGGCTGAGAAAGTGGCCCGGAAAGTGACCCAGACATGAATCCCACCTGTCAGGAGACAAGTGATCTAAATACTGGATTAGTCTGGGAATGTTTGTCAACATTGATACTAGGAGTCACTCAAGTCATTATTTGCTTGGAAGCACCATTGTGGTGCCTAGTTCTGCAGCCTTTTACGTCCATCCGTCCATTTTCTACCGCTTGTCCCTCACAAGGTCGCAGGGGGCGCTGGCGTTTATCTCAGCTACAATCGGGCGGAAGGCGGGGTACACCCTGGACAAGTCGCCACCTCATCGCAGAGCCTTTTACGTGAAGAAGTCAATCAATCAATCAATGTTTACTTATATAGCCCTAAATCACTAGTGTCTCAAAGGGCTGCACAAACCACTACGACATCCTCGGTAGGCCCACATAAGGGCAAGGAAAACTCACACCCAGTGGGACGTCGGTGACAATTATGACTATGAGAACCTTGGAGAGGAGGAAAGCAATGGATGTCGAGCGGGTCTAACATGATACTGTGAAAGTTCAATCCATAATGGATCCAACGCAGCCGCAAGAGTCCAGTCCAAAGCGGATCCAACACAGCAGCGAGAGTCCCGTTCACAGCGGAGCCAGCAGGAAACCATCCCAAGCGTCTATATGTACTGTATATTTAACTGTATTCTACTCATTTTTAAGATGTTTGATTTAAATTACAATTGCAATTTTTAACACTAAATTTTTTTACACTGATTTTTTTTACAAAGCGAATTTCTAAACACTGATTTTTTTATACTGCATTTTTACACACTGATTTTCATACAAACATTTTTTTTTTTACACTGAATTTTTACACACGGCAAATTTCGAAACACTGATTTTTTTGTACTGCATTTTTTTTTCCATACAATTTTTTTTACAGTCCTTTGAGACATTTGTGATTTAGGGCTATATAAATAAACATTGATTGATTGATTGATTTTACACAGATTTTTCGGACATTGAATTGTTTGTACACAGCAAATTTCTAAACTGATTTATTAATACTGCCCTTTTACACTGTTTTTTTATAAACTGATTTTATTACATATACAATTTTTTACACTGGTTTTTTTTGGACAATGATTTTTTTTTTACACTACTTTTTTTACACAGCAAATTTCTAAACAATTATTTTTTTTAAATACTGCATTTTAACACATTGATTTTTTTATACACTGATTTTTTTTTACACACTATGTTTTATTACACTGATTTTTGCACACTGAATTTTTTACACAAATTTTTTACAATGCAAATTTTTAATCACTGATTTTTTCACACCGATTTTTTATACACTGATTGTTTTACGCTGATTTGTCGGACACTGGTTTTTTTACACAGCAAATTTCTAAACAATAATTTTTTTAAATACTACATTTTTACACACTAATTTTTACACTGATATTTTTACACACATTTTTTACACTGATTTTTTTGTTCACTGAACTTTTTTACACAGCAAATTTTTAAACACAAATTTTTTATACAGAATTTTTACACGCTGATTTTCATACACACTGATTTTTTTTTACACTGAATTTTATACACTACATTTTTTTACATAGCAAATTTCTAAACACAGAATTTTTTTAATACTGCAATTTCATACACTGACTTTTTAATCCACTGATTTTTTTACACACTACATTTTTTACACTGATTTTTGTACACTGAATTTTTTACACAATTTTTTTACACAGCAAATTTGTAATCACTGATTTTTTTTTAAACTGCATTTTTACACACCAATTTTTTTTATACACTGATTTTTTACACAGATTTTTTGGACACTAAATTTTTTTACACAACATTCTTTTACACAGCGAATTTCTTAACACTGATTTTTTTATACTGCATTTTTACATACTGATTTTCATATAAACTACATTTTTTAAACGAAAATTTTATACACTAATTTTTTTTTACACAGCAACTTTCTAAACACTGATTTTTTTGTACACTGAATTTTTTTTACACAGCAAATTTCTAAACACGGATTTTTTTATACTACATTTTTACACACTGATTTTTTGTACACACATTTTTTAACACACTAATTTTTTTTCGCACTGATTTTTTTGTACACTGAATTTTTTTACACAAAATCTTTTTACACAGTGAATTTCTAAACTTTTTTTAATACCGCATTTTTACACACTGATTTTTTCAAACCTTACATTTTTTTACACTGAATGTTTATACACTTAATTTTAAAGCACACACATTTTGCTAACACCTTTTTTATCATTGAAATTGTCTGTCACAAAATTCAGTTCCACAGATTCAGGGTCAAAAAAAGCTTGAGTAAAAAAGACACACATGACCGTCCTTAAATATAACCAAACCAAATGAAAAGAAATGACACGGAATAAAATCAAATCGAACTGAATCGAATCAAACTGAAGTAAGAGCTTGGAAACCAGGTGAGAGAGAAACAGTATCTCCATTCTTCCGAATGAACAAATCGCCAAAATAAATCTTGAATAAATACATTTTGAAGTGTTAACATTTTATTTTAAAAAAACATTTTTTAGGCAATCATCACTTACTTTGAGGAGCTTTTAAAATCTGTAACCTGTATTGAAAAAAATGCAGTATCACATTTACACCCAATATATATATATATCAGCGATCGATTCCGAAGAAAATGGATGAGCGAAGTGAAGTTGACATTCCTCATGTTTACAATCCCGACATGTGGATTGCCTTGGAGCAACTCACAGCGAGTTAGGAAATTAAGCCAGGTTTAACGATGTTGAGTCCCTGCTTATTTCACAGATGGGTCAACTATTTTCCCAACACCACCCATAACTGCACTTTTAAGAAGAAGCAGATGTGGGCTGCTGGTGTTTGCAAAATTAGCATAACATTTTTTTTATCACTGTCATGCGATAGAGGTTCTGTATTAGATGCCGTTTTTAATTAGGAATACAAAAGACAACTGCATAATCATCTATCTTATTAAAAATGATGTATATAATAAAATCTGCTCCCCCAAATTGAGCAAAGGGCGGAATGTTCTCGTTTCGCTCCAGGCGCTCAGTTACAGTAAAGCAAAGTTTTTTTTTTCCCCCCTCCGACACTGAACTTAATAATTAGCAGCTATAATTAAAACACTGAAAGGCAAACCAGGTTAGCAGAGCCTGCGGTTGCAGATCATTTGAAGCCTGAATCGTGTTACAGCAAAGCATAATGACATCTGTGGAAGACAGTGAAATACTGCTGATGTGACTGATGAGGAGCTCAATCCCATTACAACACACACACACGCACGCACAAACACACATACGCACACACACACGCACGTACACTTGTATTTGTTACCTTCTTGAGACCTGAGAAAAATGCCTACCTTTTTGAGACCAGCTTTTCTCGATATATAAAGTAGTGTATTTACAACATGAATAATATATACATACTATGCACATGTAAAAATATAAAAAAAATGAGTTGGTATTTCACAAGAAAAAGGTCACAAGTTCACAAGAAAATCTTATCATTTTGGCAGTATTATAATAAAAGTCGTAATTTTACTCAACGCAAGTCAAATATTTACAAGAAAAACTGAACATTTGTGCAATATTATGATAAAAGTTGGAATTTTACTCAATTAAAATAACACAATTTTACAAGAAAAGCTTAAAATTTGTGAAGTTTATGAAAAGAGTCGTCATTTTACTCGACAAGGTCACAATTTTATAAGAAACTTTAACCCCATCCATCCATCCATTTTCTACCGCTCATTCCCTTTTGGGGTCACGGGGGGCGCTGGCGCCTATCTCAGCTACAATCGGGCGGAAGGCGGCGTACACCCTGGACAAGTCGCCACCTCATCGCAGAGAAACTTTAACATTTTGGCAAATTATATAATAAAAATAGAAATTTTACTTGGCAAAATGATGACAAAAGTCACTATTTTACAAGAACAACAAAACAATTGGCAATATTGTGATAAAAGTCAGAATTGTATATGACAAATGTCACTATTTTGCATTAAAATGTAATAATTTTACATTAAAAAAAATATTGATTTTACGAGAAAATATTGCAATACTACAGAAACAGAAAGAATATGAGAAATTGTTCCCAATTTTATAAGAAAAAAATCGAAATATTGTGAGAAAAAGACAGCTTTTGGTTATTTAATATTGTTTGGAATTTTTTGTTTGTACTTGTTTTTTTACATATGTTGGCCAAGGGGGGAGCACTTCAAATTTTTATACACACTTGTTATTTCATATGTTGACCACAGGGGGAGCACTTTTAAAAGCGACACATTTGTGCAATATTATGATAAAATTTGGAATATTACTCAATAACAGTCGCAATTTTACAAGAAAAGCTTAACATTTTGGCAATGTTATAAAAAGAGTTGTAATTTTACTCGACAAAGGTCACAATTTAATAAGAAAACTTAAAATGTTGGCAATATTATAGTAGTAATCTGAATTTTACTTGGCAAAATGATGAAAAAATCTATAATTTTATAAAAAAAATTCACTATGTTACAAAAACAACAAAACAATTGGCAATATTGTGATAAAAGTCAGAATTGTATATGACAAATGTCGACATTTTGCTATAAAAAGTAATAATTTTACACAGAAATTGTAATAATTTTACGAGAAAATATTGCAATATTACAGAAACAGAAATAAAATGAAAAAGTGGTCCTAATTTTATTTAAAAAAAAAAAATGACTCATTGTGAGAAAAAGACTGTTTTTAGTTCATATGTTGGCCAAACGGGGAGCACTTCAAATTTTTACACACACTTGTTATTTCATATGTTGACCAGAGGGGGAGCACTTTTAAAAGCGACACATTTATAGATTTATGTCATCACTTGTTCACACCTCCTCATACGAAGATACTTTTTGTCCTTCATGTCTCAAGAAGGGTAAGAATACAAGAACACACACACACACACACACACACACACACACACACACACACACACAAGCGCGCACACACGCTGCTAAGCCAGTGTGACATGTTGAGATGAGTTGGCACACGTGATGAGCGTCAGTGAGCGTGATCTAATGACATGGCAGCTTGTGAGAGAAGACACCATAATGAACACAAATGTAGTGGAGTTGAGAAGTTCACCTGCATTTGATCTTCTCCACCCACAGCACACACTCACTGTACAACAAAGTGGAGCGTGCCCCTGCAAACATGCCATATCTCACCCCCCCCCATCAGCCCCTCTGCCCGCCTGATATGAGCAAGCCTGGTGAAACATTCATGCTTCATGCTTCGGCTTTCGTCACAGTCTCGCTGGCTTGGTCCAAGCCCCTCCCACTCCCACATGCACTTTGCCTCAGCCTTCTTCCCGCTCTCACATTTTTGCTTTTTCTTTTAAAACACACACATTTTTTTTTGCAATCTCCTGCTAGCACTTAAGTGCTTTCCTGCAGGCTCCTGTGCCTAATTTACATACATAGAGAAGAAGAGCTGCACCAGAGCGCTCTAATTGCCTGGCTGGATTATATTCAGTCTGCTAATTGCATGTTTGCTAGAAATCTCCAAGTGTTGACCCCCCCGGATCCCCTTCCCTGGAAAAGACTTATTCCAAGAAAGTGTTTATTCACTAACTTTCAACAAAGCATTCCCAAATCATCTAATGTGTGTATGACGTGGAAGCTCATCTATTCTGCAATTAGGGTTGTAGAGAATGCCGGGATTGGTATAGTATCGCAGTAATAATGAATCAAAATCGGTACTATACTCTGTGTACAGTTTGAAAAGGTACCGGTTCCCAGGCGTGACATCGCTGGTTTTAAGAGCAGAGGAGCATGTTCGGCAGCGCACACACACAGAGTACTTACAAACCGACACAATGTGTAGACCATGGGCGTCAAACTCTTGCCCGCGGGCCAAATTTGGCCCTCCCTGTAATTTCATTTGGCCCTTGAGGCAATGTCAAAATAACATTAGAGATGTAACACCGCATTCACCGCTAATACTCATACTTGTCAACCCTCCCAATTTTCCCAGGAGACTCCCGAAGTTCTGTGCCCCTCCCGAAAATCTCCCGGGGCAACCATTCTCCCGAATTTCTCCCAATTTCCACCTGGACAACAATATTGGTGGCGTGCCTTAAAGGCACTGCCTTTAGCGTTCTCTGCAACCTGTGGTCACTTCTGCTTTTCTTCTACACAAACAGCGTGCCGGCCCAGTCACATAATATATGCGGCTTACGCATACTTGATCAACAGCCATACAGATCACACTGAGGGTGGCCGTATTAATAATGCCAACACTGTTACAAATATGCGCCACACTGTGAACCCACACCAAATAATAATGACAAACACATTTCGGGAGAACACCCGCACAGTAACGCGACAGAACAAATACCCAGAATCCCTTGCAGCACTAGCTCTTCCAGGAAGCTACAATATACACCCCCCAGCTACCACCGAACCCCGCAGGTCCCTATTAAAAGGTTAATTTGTTCAACCTTGGCCCGTGGCTTTGTTCAGTTTAAAATTTTGGCCTGTATTTGAGTTTGACACCCCTGGTGTAGACGGAAAAGGGAGAATGGACGCATTTTGGCGTAAAAAGTAAAGATAAAGGTGAAATTATAAACACCCACAGAGAAGAGGTGTTTTAAGACATGGCTAGCTAGCTCTGCAGTGTTTTAGCTACTTCTAAATCACTACTCCTGGCCTCCATGACAACAAATAAAGTATGTTTCTTACATGTACTATTATCACTGGAGGAGAAGGAATAGCTAAACATGCTTCACTACACACCATAGGAGGATACAATAGCTCACCGGCGTCACAATGTCAACAAATGCCATGGGTGGATCTACACCTGACATCCACTGCAATGATACCAAGTACAATAGCGTATCTAGTCGATACTACTATGATTACATCTCCGACCTCCTTCAGCCTTACCGCCCCACCCGGTCCCTAAGATCAGCCGATCAGCTGCTACTGACGGTCCCTGACACAAGGCTAAAGCTTAGAGGTGACAGAGCTTTCGCCGCTGCTGCTCCCAAGCTCTGGAACAACCGACCTCTGAGTGTTAGACAAGCCTCCTCTCTTCCTGTTTTTAAATCTCTCTTAAAAACATACTTTTTTTCCTTGGCTTTTAACACTGAGTGATATCCACCCTGCAATGGCGCCCCATCATACACCCCATCCATCCATCCATCTTCTTCCGCTTATTCGAGGTCGGGTTGCGGGGGTAGCAGCCTAAGCAGGGAAGCCAAAACTTCCTTCTCCCCAAACACTTCTTCTAGCTCTTCCCGGGGGATTCCGAGGCGTTCCCAGGCCAGCTGGGAGACATAGTCTTCCCAACGTGTCCTGGGTCTTCCCCGTGGGCTCCTACCGGTTGGACGTGCCCTAAATACCTCCCTCGGGAGGCGTTCAGGTGGCATCCTGACCAGATGCCCAAACTACCTCATCTGGCTCCTCTCGATGTGGAGGAGCAGCGGTTTACTTTGAGTTCCTCCCGGATGGCAGAGCTTCTCACCCTATCTCTAAGGGAGAGACCCGAACTCACTTCGGCCGCTTGTACCCGTGATCTTATCCTTTTGGTCATGACCCAAAGCTCATGACCATAGGTGAGGGTGGGAACGTAGATCGACCGGTAAATTGAGAGCTTTGCCTTCCGGCTCAGCTCCTTCTTCACCACAACGGATCGGTACAACGTCCGCATTACTGAAGACGCCGCACCGATCCGGCTGTCGATCTCACGATCCACTCTTCCCCCACTCGTGAACAAGACTCCTAGGTACTTGAACTCCTCCACTTGGGGCAGGGTCTCCTCCCCAACCCGGAGATGGCACTCCACCCTGTTCCGGGCGAGAACCATGAACTCGGACTTGGAGGTGCTGATTCTCATTCCGGCCGCTTCACACTCGGCTGCGAACCGATCCAGTGAGAGCTGAAGATCCCGGCCAGATGAAGCCATCAGGACCACATCATCTGCAAAAAGCAGAGACCTAATCCCGCGGCCACTAAACCGGAACCCCTCAACGCCTTGACTGCGCCTAGAAATTCTGTCCATAAAAGTTATGAACAGAATCGGTGACAAAGGACAGCCTTGGCGGAGTCCAAACCTCACTGGAAACGTGTCCGACTTACTGCCGGCAATGTGGACCAAGCTCTGACACTGATCATACAGGGAGCGGACCGCCACAATAAAACAGTCCGATACCCCATACTCTCTGAGCACTCCCCACAAGACTTCCCGAGGGACACGGTCGAATGCCTTCTCCAAGTCCACAAAGCACATGTAGACTGGTTGGGCAAACTCCCATGCACCCTCAAGAACCCTGCCGAGAGTATAGAGCTGGTCCACAGTTCCATGACCAGGACGAAAACCACACTGTTCCTCCTGAATCCGAGGTTGGACTATCCGGCGTAGCCTCCTCTCTAGTAGACCTGAATAAACCTTACCGGGACTGAGGAGTGTGATGTTTTTATGTTTTATTGATTTATTTTTGATCATGTTCTGTTTGTGTTGTTTGCTCGGTCCTCGTATTATCTTTTAAACTGCCCATTGTACAGCACTTTGGCTACCTCTGTGGAAAATTTTAAACGTGCTTTATAAATAAATTTGATTTGATTTGATGTCGGTCATGAGAAAAACGTCAAAAATTGGGCAAATTTCAAACGGAATGCAAGAAAAAATCCCTGGTTGGATTTCAAATTGTCGGGACTTATGCAGATTCCAAATAAACCAAATTTGGTGTCAATAGGTAAAAATGTTGGTTTTACATGAAAGGTTCCCTTTAAGGAGTTTTGTGATTTGAAAAAGCGAGTGCACCACGGTGCTCGTGACCGTGTGTGCGTGTCGGCAGGGCAGCTGCCCAGGACGACAGTCCAGCTCGTCGTTGTTGTTTGGACTGCTAACAAATAAAAAGTTGATCCATCTCGTTCTCGTTATGTCACAGCACTTTATATTGTCTTCAAAGTGGACACATGTTTACTAAAATGTCGACTTTTGTCCAGCCAGGGACCCATTCATATTTCCATTGTTTCTTCCAGAAAAGTTTTCTTCAAGACAATGGCTTTTCTATTTAGGAACCCTGTTCCAGAACCAGAGGTGGGTAGTAACGCGCTACATTTACTCCGTTACATCTACTTGAGTAACTTTTGGGATAAATTGTACTTCTAAGAGTAGTTTATATGCAACATACTTTTACTTGAGTACATTTATAGAGAAGAAACGCTACTTTTACTCCGCTCCATTTATCTGCAATCAGGTCGCTACTCGCTACGTTTTTTTTTTAACTACCTGTTAATGCAAGCTTTGTTTGTTTTGATTTTGTCAGACACGCATTCAAAGTAGGATCTACGCATGCTTGCGTTTCACCAATCACATGCAGTCACTGGTGACGTTGGACCAATCAAGCAGAGCCAGGTGGTCACGTGACCGTCACACCTAGAACCCGACATGTAGAAAAACTTAGTGGGGTGTTACCATTTAGTGGTCAATTGTACGGAATATGTACTGTACTGTGTAATCTACTAATAAAAGTTGCAATCAATCAACCAATCAATCAAAAGTGTAAAGGAAAAAAGACACTTTTTATTTCAACCGTACTTCCCGTCAAAAGCCTAAAGACTGATCGCACAGTTCCTGTCTTCACAATAAAAGTGCCGCTCCATCGCGCCTGCGCTAACAAAATAAGAGTCTCCGAAAGCCAGCGCAAACAAGCTAGGAAGCTACGGAGTTTGCCGCCAATGTATTTCTTGTAAAGTGTATAAAAACGAATATGGAAGCTGGACAAATAAGATGCCAAAAACCAACGACTTTCATGTGGTATTGGACAGGAAGGAGGAACTTTTTTTCTCCTCCATTTGAAAACCTGGACGTTATCAGCACTACTGTCTGACTCCAATCAATGCAAGTCATCAGAATCAGGTAATACACCAACTTATATTCTTGTCTTCATGAAAGATAGGAATCTATATGTTAAACATGCATGTATATTCATTAAAACACCTTTAATATGTCAACAAAAACAGCAAAATAAATAAATATAAATTATATACTGTATATATAAATGTATATATATACATATATATATTAGGGGTGGGCAAATTAATGCGTTAATTACGAGTTAACTCATCAATCTATTAATGCCGACAACTATTTTATCGCGTCTTTGCGTATGTTGTTTACATGCTTTTATTTTGTTAACGCCTTTTCTTATAAAGATGGCGGCGCCCGGACGGGCTTCGGCGTGGAGGGGCTGTTGGTAAAGATGGAACATTTGGCAAAAATACCGGACAATTCTGCAAATTTCATGGCTGGCTTACAGCGTGGTCACTCCGGGATCACTTACGACAGCCAGACAATTCTGGATGTGGATAGATCGGGCCGTTCTGGACTGAATGACGCGTGCTTGCTAGACCGGCTAGCTAGCATGGGAATACTTTGCCGGCTACATCCAGCGGCCTGTGAAGCAGCGGAGTATATGTGTTGTCTGTCTATTTATGAATAATGCAGACGAGGAGTGTTGGCTGAGTTCTTAACGTTTACTTTCAGAGCGTGCATATCACAACATACAAGATGCCGTCATGGCGACACACAACCTATACCGGGCTACCGCGCATGCTCGTCACTCCTGTTGCATGCTGGGTAGGGTAGTTCTTCTTTCCCCTGGCTCATAACATCACAATATAGTACCATGTATATGATGCGTTTAGTTTATCAAAGCACCAAGCAAACAATCGGAAAATTCCCATCATATCAATTCCTAGATATGGTCATAATTATTTTAAGTGCACTACGCAGAATAAACACAACATTATTAATATTGCTACTACGGATAATTTAATCAAAAATTCCCTAAAAAAGCCCACTACCTATAATATAGGTTTTTTAAACATAAGATCCCTGATAAAAAAAATGTTCCTGCTGTTACCTCAGAAATTTGCCCGTTCAGATGTTATGATTGTAGAGATTTGTATGTAGATTATATTTATTTTCCATAACAAACAGGATAATTTAAATACCCTGGCAGTGGCAATAAGCTTAAATGTTTGTATTTACATTTTTTGAGTTGATTTTCATAAAATATGCTATTTAACTGCTACTGTTTAACAAGTACTGATTTAAATTGTGTTTGCACAACAAATGTTTTGGCGCTTTTGTTCATGTGGGAGAATATTCCAATAAAGGTGCACTACACACTACTTTTGAATTCATTATTGGGCTTTGCGTATACAATGCAGTTAATCGCGATTAATCAGAGAAAAAGTGCGATTAACTTTGATTAAAATTTGTAATCGTTGCCCAGCCCTAATATATATATATATATATATATATATATATATATATATATATATATATATATATGATATCACCTCGACTTGGTCATATATTAAGTAATTGATTAACGTTGGAAAACTTATTGGGGTGTTACCATTTAATGGTCAATTGTACGGAATATGTACTGTACTGCAATCTACTAATACAAGTTTCAATCAATCAATGAATGCCTACTGAGCCTATGGTGCTGTTAAGTTATTGTGGCTCAATTTGCCTTAATTTTTTTTTTATTTGAATGTATTATTATTTAATATATAATATTGTTTTAGTTGCTTAAGAGATATTCCTGGCTCTGAATTTGCTCATTGCTATTTTTATGTTTTTGTGCATTATTTGTTGCCCTCATCATTAAACAAACAGGTTACTCATCAGTTACTCAGTACTTGAGTAGTTTTTTCACAACATACTTTTTACTTTTACTCAAGTAAATATTTGGGTGGCTACTCCTTACTTTTACTTGAGTAATAAATCTCTAAAGTAACTGTACTCTTACTTGAGTACAATTTCTGGCTACTCTACCCACCTCTGTCCAGAACCAATTAAGTCGAGGTTCCATTCTACCTGCAGTATTATTATCACATACCATGATTCAATTAGTGCTTAATTTGGTCTCAAATTGTTGCTGACAATAATAATGTTTGTCAGCAATAATTTGTGAAATCTATTATCGGGCCCAGGCCTCGTTGACTTTCACTCGCCTTTACCTAAAACTCCATTATTCAGTTATTTGGGGTCGCCCCTTGTGGTTCCGCAGGCTGTTGCTCCGGTTTATCCATGGGACCACAATGGTAATACCTTTTGTCACGACTACTATGACTCCTCTGCCTGTAGGCGTCAATTTTCCAGTTAAAAAAAAATCAGTCCCATGATTCTAGGAATGTTTATTGCTGTCTGCATTGTGCAGCAGTTGTGTGCCATTGTGGCAGAACAAATGCTATCAAGTCATGCTCCAATATACCATACTTTTTATACTTTAGTTCAGGGGTGTCCAGACCTTTTCTGCCGAGGACCGGACACTGAACATTCAAAGTATGCGGGGGCAATGTCGATATTTTTCATTTTTAAAAGATGATTAAAAAAAATATATTGTGTCAGCTTTGTATTATTGGTGACTAAGTATATTATTATTAATTAATAGTTAGAACCTTTCAGCTGTTACACATTAATTACCTATTTTTGCCCTTTTTCCTTAAACTTTTACTGTTTTTTCCCAATGTAAAAACAAAAGAAAAATAATAATAACACGATTGTTTAACTGAATAACCATACCATGAATTGATTAACGTGGACCCTGACCTAAAAGAGTTGAAAAACTTATTGGGGTGTTACCATTTAGTGGTCAATTGTACGGAATATGTCCTGTACTGTGCAATCTAATAATAAAAGTTTCAATCAATCAATCAATCAATCAAAAACATTGTGTGTCAAAAATTCTCCCTATACAGAAGCATCATTTTCAGTTACACATTTAGCAGTGTTGTTGTCATTTTTAAACGTAATTCATGAGATAGTATTATTTATTTTATTAAGTAACTTTATATTTTAAGTATATTTAATTTTCTATTTTGGGAGCTTCGAATATTTTAAACCAGGGATGTTTAAACCAAGGGCCACATACTGAAAAGTTAAGTATGGGGACGTATTTTGATATATTTTTTATTTAAAAAAGAAAGTCAAAAATTATATATATATATATATATATATATATTTGAGGACAACACTTTGCATTATAGGTGACTAATTGTTTTATTATTAATTATTACTTTTAATATTGCATCTTTTTCTCATTACATTGCAATTTTCTGCTCTTTTTTCCTACACCATTTTTCCATCCATCCATTTCCTACCGCTTGTCCCATTGGGGGTCACTGGAGCCTATCTCAGCTGCATTTGGGCGGAAGGCGGTGTACACCCTGTACAAGGAATGTCATTTTTTGAAAATACACAACTTTAAACATTTTAGCAGACACATTAAGTATATTTGCACCAAGTATCAGTATCGCTGATACCAGCTTGTAGTGTTGTACCAATAGCAATATTTTGGTAGCGGTATTTTGTCACTATTGATACTTTTAGGCAATGGAAGTCTATCCTTGTGGATGTTTCACATACACACACACTTGTGTTGTCCCGATACCAGTATGTATTTCGATACTTTTCGGTACTTTTATAAATAAAGGGGACCACAAAAAAAGGCAGCATTGTCTTTATTAGAACAAAAAATGTTAGGGTACATGAAAAATATGTTTATTATTGGAATTTAGTCCTTAAATAAAATGTTGAACATACTAGACAACTTGTCTTTTAGTAGTAAGTAAACAAACAAAGACTCCTAATTAGTCTGCTGACATATGCAGTAACATATTGTGTCATTTATACACCTATTATTTTCTACACAGTATGAGGGACAAACTGTAAAAATTAATTATTAATTGACTTGTTTATTTACTGTTGATATCTGCTTATTTTCTTTTTTTAAATGTGCTACACTTCTGTTAAAATGTAATAATCACTTATTCTTCTCTTCTTTGATACTTGACATTAGTTTTGGATGATAACACACATTTAGGTATCGATCCGATACCAAATAGTCACAGGAAGATATACAAGATCATACATTGGTCATATTCAAAGTCCTCATGTGTTCAGGGACATATTTACTGGGTTTATAAACATAGTACAATTTTTAAAAGAGGAAAATGTAAAAAAAAAAAAAAAAAAAAAAATATGTAGATGTTTGTTTACATTCAGCAGTGCTATCTTTTGTTAGCTTGATAGCAGTGAGCTATCGTATCCTCCTAAGGCAGGGGTGTCAAACTCAAATACAGAGTGGGCCAAAATTTAAAACTGAACAAAGCCGCGGGCCAATGTTGAACAAATTAACCTTTTAATAGGGACCCAAACAAGTTTTGCATTGAATATTAAACAAGCGAGGCTTATATAACTTTATAGTGACATGCAAAATTGTGTTTCAAATTATAATAATAATGATTAAAAAATATCAATGGCATATAAAATAAAATTTAAATAAAAATTGCGAGGGGGGAGCAGGGTTTGGTGGTAGCGGGGATGTCTATTGTAGCGTCCCGGAAGAGTTAGTGCTGCAAGGGATTCTGGGTATTTCTTCTGTTGTGTTTATGTTGTGCTACGGTGCGGATGTTCTCCCGAAATGTGTTTGTCATTCTTGTTTGGTGTGGCTTCACAGTGTGGCGCATATTTGTAAAAGTGTTAAAGTTGTTTATATGGCCACCCTCAGTGTGACCCTTATGGCTGTTGACCAAGTATGCCTTGCATTCACTTGTGTGTGTTAAAGCCGCATATATTATGTGACTGGGCCGACACGTTGTTTGTATGGCGGAAAAGCGGACATGAAGACAGGCTGTAGAGGACGCTAAAGGCAGTGCCCTCAAGGCATATTGTTGTCCCGGTGGAAATTGGGAGAAATTCGGAAGAATGGTTGCCCCGGGAGATTTTCGGGAGGGGTACTGAACTTTGGAAGTCTCCCGGAAAAATCATGACGGTTGGCAAGTATGAGTATCAGCAGTGAATGCAGTGTTACAGAGAAATCACCCCTGTATAATACTGGCGAGCCAGCTCTAATCTTAATTTGATATTACCTCAAGGGCCAAATGAAATTACACGGCGGGCCACATTTGGCCCGCGGGCCAGAGTTTGACACCCATGTCCTAAGGTGTGTTGTGAAGCATGTTTAGCTATTCCTCCTCTTTACTTGTAAGAAACTTACTTTATTTGTCACCATGGAGGCCAGGATTAGCGATTCAGAAGTAGCTAAAACACTGTGGATGGATGTTAGCTGCTAACTAGTTAGCCATGTTTTAAAGCACCTCTTCCTGAGGGTGTTTCGGTGTTATAACTTGACCTTCATATTAACTTTTTACACCAAAATGCGCCCGTTCTCCCTTTTCTGTCTACACCAGTGGTGTCAAACGTACGGCCCGTGGGCCGGATCAGGTCCGCGAACAAGTTTTATCCGGCTCGCAGGAGTTTTCTCAGTAAAAAAAATGAGCAGACATTTTTTAATGAAAGAAACTGCTGTTCTAAATGTGTCCACTAGATGTCGCAATAGCAATTCTTTGTGTCTTTGTAGATTATCTATGTAAAAAAACACAAAAAAAACACATGTTCGTGCACCAATCGAGGAAAATGAGCAAACTACATAAACAACATTCTGTAATTTGAGGTTGATAATATTTTTTTATCTTGATTGAAAATTAACTCCAATGAGTTGATTATCACATAATTTATTCGAAAAGTCTAAATAATTCAAAATAAAGATAGAATACTATCCTACTATGTAAGTGTAAAAAAACAAAACAAAAAAACCTTTATGATTTGTACAATTTTAGATGTTTTTGTTCCATTTTTAAACAAAGAAAACAATCTGAAGTTGTCCTTATTTTTAAGTTATTGTGCCGTGATTTTACCAGTCTGGCCCACTTGGGATTATATTTTTCTACATGCGGCCCCAGATCTAAAGTGAGTTTGACACTGTGTCTGCTTGTAAGTACTCTGTGTGCATGCGCTGCCGAACATGCTCCCCTGCTCGTAAAAAAAAAAAGCAATGACGTGACAACACGCTGTCATTCCCGTTAAAAAAAATAAAATAAAATTGGGAACCCAATCCAATCCAATCCACTTTATTTATATAGCACATTTAAACAACAATAATGTTTCCAAAGTGCTGCACAGCCATGTTAAAAACAATTGTAAAAAAAAAAAAATATATATATATATTATGCTCCACCAATGACTGAATAAAAACAAAAAATAAATAAATATAAAACCAATAAAAACAATATAAAAACAAATATGATTAAAAACTATTTTAAAGGGGAAAATCAATTAAAACAGTAAAATAAAAATCAAAGTGTATAAAAAACACAGAGGACCACACAACTCATGTAGTGTTAAAAGCCAAAGAATAAAAGTGGGTCTTAAGACGAGACTTAAAACACTCCACTGTGGAAGCAGTTTGAACATGGAGGGGCAGAGTGTTCCAGAGCTTATGGCCGACCACAGAGAAGGCCCGGTCTCCCCTGGTCTTAAGTCTGGTCTTGGGCACCACGAGCTGGAACTGGCTCTCGGACCTCAGAGCGCGCGCAGGAATGTAAATTTGGATGAGGGGCCAGTCCATGTAAAGATTTAAAAACAAACCACAATGTTTTAAAATCAATTCTAAAATGAACAGGGAGCCAGTGCAAACTCTGAAGAATTGGGGTTATATGCTGGCGTTTCCTGGCCCCTGGTAAAAGTCCTGCTGCCGCGTTCTGGACTAACTGCAACCGGGAGAGAGCTTTTTGGCTAATGCCAGCATAAAGTGCATTGCAGTAGTCCAGGCGACTTGAAATAAAAGCATGCACGACTTGTTCAAAAAGGTTAAAAGATAAAAACGGTTTAAGCTTTACTAAAAGACGAAGGTGATAAAAACACGATTTTAAAACGCCATTGACTTGTTTATCTAGTTTAAAATCGCTGTCTACAGTGACGCCAAGGCTGGTGACTTTGGGACGCACATCATTTTGCGATGGTCCCAAGTCAGTGAGGGCCGGACCAAAAACTAAAATTTCCGTTTTTCCCTCATTCATTATTAAAAAATTCTTGGCTAACCAAGCCTTGACGTCGCATAGACAGTTAAGAAGGGGTGTCAGGGGGCCGTGGCTTTTTGAAATCGGCATATAAATTTGGCAGTCATCTGCATAAAAGTGATAAAACACTCCATGTCTCTTAAAAATATCTCCAAGAGGGAGGAGATAAGGGGCGAACAGGAGGGGGCCTAAAATAGATCCCATTTTCTACCGCTTGTCCCTTTCGGCATCGCGGGGGTTGCTGGAGCCTATCTCAGCCGCGTTCGGGCGGACAAGTCGCCACCTCATCGCAGGGCCAGTACAAGATAGACAGAATCGGTACTTTTCAAGTAGAGTAGTGTTTTCGATTCATTAGTACGGCGATACTATACTAGTAGCGGTATACCGTACAACTGCTGTTCTAAATGCGTCCACTAGATGTCGCAATAGCAATTCTTTGTGTCTTTGTAGATTATCTATGTAAAAAAACACAAAAAAACACACGTTCGTGCACCAGTCGAGGAAAATGAGCAAACTACATAAACAACATTCTGTAATTTGAGGTTGATAATATTTTTTTTATCTTGATAGATTGAAAATTACCCCCAATGAGTTGATTATCACATAATTTATTCGAAAAGTCTAAATAATTCAAAAATAAAGATAGAATACTATCCTACTATGTAAGTGTATAAAAACAAAACAAAAAAAACTTTATAATTTGTACAATTTTAGATGTTTTTGTTCCGTTTTTAAACAAAGAAAACAATCTGAAGTTGTCCTTATTTTTAAGTTAGTGTGCCGTGATTTTACCAGTCTGGCCCACTTGGGAGTATATTTTTCTCCATGTGGCCCCCGATCTAAAGTCTGCTTGTAAGTACTCTGTGTGCGTGCGCTGCCGAACATGCTCCCCTGCTCGTAAAAAAAAAAAAAAAGCAATGACGTGACAACACGCTGTCATTCCCGTTAAAAAAAATAAAATAAAATTGGGAACCCATCCATTTTCTACCGCTTGTCCCTTTCGGCATCGCGGGGGTTGCTGGAGCCTATCTCAGCCGCATTCGGGAGGACAAGTCGCCACCTCATTGCAGGGCCAGGACAAGATAGACAGAATCGGTACTTTCCAAGTAGAGTAGTGTTTTTGATTCATTAGTACGGCGATACTATACTAGTAGCGGTATACCGTGCAACCCTAATTTGCATGAATGTGACTTCTATCAGTGGTATCGCCCATCACTACCTTAAAAGTGAGTCATGGACATTCCCCTCATTCTTGTGGGACGCTGCGCTGCATACCAATAGGCTTTTCATTGAGACAGTCTGGGAGTCCATTGAATTATCCAACTATTGGCGATACCTGCCTTGGCGTTGCCTCTACAACCCCCCCGGCCCCCAGGCCTGAAAGGAGACAGGATGTGTCCACATGAGGTGGAGAAGCATGCGGGCCCCCAGCAGATAAACAGGACCTATTGATCGAGTATAATTTGAAGCAGTAGGTGCTATAATGACATTATAGGACAGGAGCTGTGTGGCCTCTTGCCAGAGTGAATGATGACTCATTAGCCACTGCTGCCGGGGGAATTTCAAGCTGATCGGGGGAGTGATATCGCAAGGAGACTGAGGTGGCTCCATAAAGAGTGTGTTTGTGTTTGGAACGAGGCGATACGGGAGAGGCAATCTGCTGTTGCGTATGCGCGTCCACGCCCGCACGCTGCGACCGGGGGAATACAACTCGACTCGCTGGTGAAGACGCAAAAAGGAAAAGGATGATCGCGTGGCCAGATAAAGCCGCCAGCCGAATTCCGAGCATTCCCCAATCATTCCTGGGTTTGACGGAAGATTTGGAAATGCTAATCAGCCATCTGCAGATAAAGGACACCTCGCGGCTTCAAAAACAGACGTGTGTTTTGGAAAGCATAAGCCGGTGTTTTTCAACCACTGTGCCGTGAAATACAGTCTGGTGTGCCGTGGGAGATGAAGTCATTCCACCTAATTGGGTTAAAATATTTTTTGCACACAAGTAATTATAATCCGTAAATAAAGTTGAGTGTTGGTGCTGCCTAGAGATTGGTGTAATACTCTTCAATATCAGTAGGTGGCAGCAGGTAGCTAATTGCTTTGTAGATGTCGGCCGACAGCGGGAAGCAGCGTGCAGGTAATAAGTTATCTTCTGCCTCAACCAAAAAAGAAAAGGCATTGAAGCTGAGGCGTGGCAATGCAAATCGAAACTAAACCGGAACTGGCTGCAGAGTAAAGAAAACACAAAATTCTCGACGACAGCAAAGACTTACAGCGTGGGGAGCAGATGGCATCCACAAAGTGCATCCGTACAAGACATGACAATCAACAATGTCCCCACAAAGAAGTAAAGCGTCCACAGAACTGAAATATTTTTGATTGCTGAAACAAAGTAAATGCGGGAAGTATCGCACAAAGGAAGACATGAAACTGCTACAGGAAAATACAAAAAAAAATAGGAGTGCAAGGCAAGAAGTAAAAGACTACACACAGGAATAGAGCAAAAAAGGGAAAATAACTCAGGATGTGATGTGACAGGTGGTGACAGTACACCTACCTTGAGACAAGAGCTATAGTAATGCATGCTTGCTTATGCTTTAAAGCAGGGGTGTCAAACTCAAATACAGAGTGGGCCAAAATTTTAAACCGAATAAAGCCGCGGGCCAAGGTTGAACAAATGAACCTTTTAATAGGGACCCAAACAACTTTTGCATTGAATATTGAACAAGCAAGGCTTATATAACTTTCTAGTGACATTAAAAATTGAGTTTCAAATAATAGTAACAATATTTAAAAAATATCAATGGCATATCAAATTAAATTTAAATAAAAATTGAATGCCTCTTTCTTATTTGCAGCCTTCTGAGGTAAATATCAAAATAAACTTTTTCCACAGACCAATAATAGATTTGAAAGTAAAATAACAAGGAATGAATCAAAGATTCAAGCCTTGAAGTAGCAAAAGAAAGTGAATGAATAAAACGTTAATTATTGCTCAGTTTGTTACACTGATTTGCTTAAACAAGGCTTATATAACCTAATAGTGCAAAATCAACTTTAAAAAAACAAACGAAAAAACATCACAGAAATAAAATTTAAATAAAAAATGTAAGGCCTCTTTTCTATTTGCAGCCTTCTAATGTAAATATCAACATTAACTTTTTCCACTAGCTAATACATTTGAAAATAAAATAATGAGGTGGTCGGGGTTGGGAGGTGGCGGGGTTTGGTGGTAGCGTGGGTGGATATTGTAGCGTCCCGGAAGAGTTAGTGCTGCAAGGGGGTCTGGGTATTTTTTCTGTTGTGTTCATGTCCTGTTTCGGTGCGGTTGTTCTCCTGAATTGTGTTTGTCATTCTTGTTTGGTGTGGCGCATTTTTGTAACAGTGTTAAAGTTGTTTATACGGCCACCCTCAGTGTGACCTGTATGGCTGTTGATCAAATATGCCTTGCAATCACTTGTGTGTGCGTGTGTGTGTGTGTGTGTACAAGCCGCATATATAATGTGACTTGGCCGGCACGCTGTATGTATAGAGGAAAAGCGGACGTAAAGACAGGTTGTGGAGAACGCTAAAGGCATTGCCTTTAAGGCACGACCGCAATATTGTTGTCCGGGGAGAAATTCGGGAGAATGGTTGCCCGGGAGATTTTCGGGAGGGGCACTGAACTTCGGGAGTCGCCCGAGAAAATCAGGAGGGTTGGCAAGTATGAGTATAAGCGGTGAATGCGGTGTTACAGCGGTACTGCCGCTGTATAATCCTGGCGGGCCAGCTCTAATGTTAATTTGATATCGCCTCAAGGACCAAATGAAATTACACGGCGGGCCAAATTTGGCCCACGGGCCAGAGTTTGACACCCATGTTTTAAATTCAAATACAACAATGGCGACATCCACTTTTTACTGTCAACCGAGTTGAATTGTTTTAATGATTTGTGCATGTGGTGTGCCTCAGGATTTTTTCAATGAAAAAAATGTGCCTTGGCTCAAAAAAGGTTGAAAAAAACTGGCATAAGCAGTCACATGGACAAAAGAGCGAGGACATTCTGCTCGTGCAGAACAGAATCTTCCAACGACCCACTAATAAATTACTTTCTGATTCTCAGAATTGACCACCGATTCAGCACAAGTTCTGCAATACTGTATATAAATTATGAATTTTTTTTTCTAAGAAGTTACAAAAATCTTCCTTTGGCTGCTGACATAATCAATCAATCAATCAATCATCAATCAATGTTTACTGACATAGCCCTAAATCGCGAGTGTCTCAAAGGGCTGCACAAGCCACAACGACATAAAGAGTGGCGATGGCCACAATGGTCTTTCCAAAACCAGAATCCTCAATTTAAAAAAAAAAATTGATTCAGAATCATAATGAATAATAATTGAAATTTTATTATCTTGAGAGTGTAGGGTTGTACGCTACTAGTATCAGTACTGCAATACTAATGAATCATATTCGGTACTATACCGCCTCTAAAAAGTACTGTTCCCCGCCCCCCTTTTTTATTTTTTTTCTGTCACGTTGTGACATTGCTGGTTTTACGAGCAGAGGAGCATGTTGGGCAGCGCACACACACAGAATACTTACAAGCAGACGCAGTGTGTTGACAAAAAAGGAAAAATGGACGCATTTTGGTGTAAAAATTAAAAGATAAAGGTGAAGTTACAACACTGAAACGCCTCAGGAAGAGGTGTGTTGCAGCTACTTCTAAATCACTAATCCTCACCTCTATGGCGACGAATAAATTACGTTTCTTACAAGAAGCATTATCACTGGAGGACGAGGAATAGTTAAACATGCTTCACTACACACCGTGCTCACCGGCGTCACAATGGTAACAAACGCCGTTGGTGGATCGCCACCTAACATCCACTGTAATGATACCAAGTACAGGAGCGTATATAGTCGATACTACTATAATTATGTCAATATTTTTTGTCATCAGATCTTCTTTTGTTTTTAACCTCGTCAGGAAATACGTCCCTGGACACATGAGGACTTTGAATAAGACCAATGTATGATCCTGTAACTACTTGGTATTTTATTTGGCTTTTTGCAACAGTCATTGCTTACGTCAGAGTGTCCGCCCTGAGATGGGTAAGTTGTGAGTTCAAACCCTGGCCGAGTCATACCAAGGACTATAAAAATGGTAGCCATTAGCTCCCTGCTTGGCACTCAGCATCAAGGGTTGGAATTGGGGGTTATATCACCAAAAATTATTCCCGGGTGCGGCCACCGCTGCTGCTCACTGCTCCCCTCACCTCCCAGGGGCTGTTCACTAGTGATGGGTCAAAAGCAGATAATAATTTTGCCACACCTAGAGGTACTTTAACTTTAGAAGTCATGATTAATGGCTACAATGAGCACGTTTTGTAGTGCACAGCTTTTCCAAGCGGCGTTTGAAGCATGATACTGATAAAGCCGGGGGGGCCAGACCCACTATTTGAGAAGAACTGCTGAGATAGGCGCCAGCGCCCCCCGCGACCCCGAAAGGGAATAAGCGGTAGAAAATGGATGGATGGATGGATGAACATCTTTAAAGGGGAACATTATCACAATTTCAAAATGGTTAAAAACAATAAAAATCAGTTCCCAGTGGCTTCTTGTATTTTTTTAAGTTTTTTTTCAAAATTTTACCGGTCCCGGAATATCCCTAAATAAAGCTTTAAAGTGCTTTATTTTCGCTATCTTCGAAACCACTATCCATTCCCCTGTGACGTCATACAGGGCTGCCAATACAAACAACATGGCGGTTACCACAGCAAGATATAGCGACATTAGCTCAGATTCAGACTCGGATTTCAGCGGCTTAAGCGATTCAACAGATTACGCATGTATTGAAACAGATGGTCGGAGTATGGAGGCAGATAGTGAAAATGAAATTGAAGAAGAAATTGAAGCTATTGAGCGAATAGCTCTTGACGCTATTCGGCCATAGCGTGGGTGTACCCAATGAAGTGGCCCATAGCATGGCTGCCTCATTAGCATCGCCGGTAAAATGTGCGGACCAAACGATCAGGACTTTCGCATCTTGTGACACTGGAGCAACTTAAATCCGTCGATTGGTAAGTGTTTGTTTCGCATTAAATGTGGGTATCTAGTTTCAAATGTACATACAGCTAGCGTAAATAGCATGTTAGCATCGATTAGCGTAGCATGTTAGCATCGATTAGCTGGCAGTCATGCCGTGACCAAATATGTCTGATTAGCACATAAGTCAACAACATCAACAAAACTCATCTTTGTGATTTCGTTGACTTAATTGTTGCAAATGCATCTGCAGGTTATCTATACATCTCTGTGCCATGTCTGTCTCAGCGTCGCCGGTCAAATGTGAAGACACTTTGGTACATTCAATGGGGGTCTGGCGGCAGATTTCTTGCCAGTGGTGCAACTTGAATCCCTCCCTGTTAGTGTTGTTACACCCTCCGACAACACACCAACGAGGCATGATGTCTCCTAGGTTCCAAAAAATAGTCGAAAAAACGGAAAATAACAGAGCTGAGACCCGGTGTTTGTAATGTGAAAATGAATATGGCGGGAGTGTTACCTCGATGACGTCACATTCTGACGTCATCGCTAAAAGACCGATAAACAGAAAGGCGTTTGGTGATAATGTTCCCCTTTAAGAAAGCTTTGCTGCCAAAAATGCAGCTTCTAATGCCAAATGGTTGCACAATCCCTAATGTGAAAGTGAAAATCTGCCTCCAGAGTCGTGAGTTTGAACCGCTGACATGCATAAAAGCATAAAAAAAACTAACATTTGGCATTTTTTTTATTATATCTTTTGCAGAAGACATTGCTTACATCACGAAGTAGCACATGACCATCGCTGTGTCTCACTTCTTCTTTGTCTTTTTGCGTAAAAGACAAAGGAAGGTTTCGCACTAAATGAAACTCATTAACGATCGAAACAATCGGATTTATCATCATTTTGTTGTCCGAGTTAGCAAACACAAGCACTGGAAGTCAACTACCAAGCTGCAAGTACTAAAGTATTTTGATTCTGGCAATTACAACATGGCCAAGGCCAAAATGAAGAATAAACACTTGCCATCAGCCCCAACAGAGAAGGCTCAGATCACAGGTGGTCACATCCCGACACCTCAGGACCTGCCTCAGAGAAAGACCTCTATTGCGACAAGCAAACTGGTTGAGAAATTAGTGTTTTTGTAGCTTTATTATAGCTCGGTATAGCTCGTTTGGTAGAGCGGCCGTGCCAGCAACTTGATGGTTCCAGGTTCGTTTCCCGCTTTGGCCATCCTAGTCACTGCCGTTGTGTCCTTGGGCAAGACACTTTGCCCGCCTGCTCCCAGTGCCACCCACATTGGTTTAAATGGAACTTCGATATTGGGTTTCACTATGTAAAGCGCTTTGAGTCACTAGAGAAAAGCGCTATATATGAATATAATTCACTTATTTGTGCAGCGGTTCCCTTGTAGAATATTTCCTGAAGGTAATGTGTGAGCACTTGGTAAAAGCTTTAAAAAGGAAACCTCTTTTTGAGCATCCTGGCCTTGGACAGTTGTTCACTTGTCATTCGTGGCCCACTTATGCACCAGGATCAGTTTTTAACAAGCCGCCGCTCTTCCCACCTCAACAAATACCTTCAACCGCCGCCAAGCAGACGTTAGCCGGCGATATTCGGCGTCATTAAATGTGTCAAATTTGAATACGGTGCAATTACGATTCATCAGGTTTTGTCCTCAGCAGGCCGGAGGCGACTCTGCAGCCCTGGGCTCCGACGTCCGCCTTTAACAATAGCAATAAAACACCTTTTATGGCTGCTGGGGAGGAATGCAATTAGAATACTGCAGCGTGCACGCTTCACGGCAGGAGCCTCGAATGCTGGACTCAATATGGGGAACGTAGGGCTACACTTTTGTCAAGTTCAATAGACTATCTCAGGGGTAGGGAACCTATGGCTCTAGAGCCAGATGTGGCTCTTTTGATGACTGCATCTGGCTCTCAGATACATCTTAGCTGACATTGCTTGACACGATAATTATGAATAATTCCGCTGGAATTCACAGTGCTAAAAATAACGTTCAAAATATAAAACATTCTCATGCATTTAAATCCATCCATCCGTTTCCTACCGCAACTGTTCAAGAAGTCGCATTAATGTTAAGAAGTATTTTATGTCACAATTGGGGGGGGGGGCGCAGCTTGCTGCGGGGTCGTTCTCCCAGGAAGGCAGACGGACTACTCGGGACATGGCATTTAGGTAAAAACATGACTTAATTTAAACTAAAAAAAGATACAAACAAAAATCGCTCACAGCGGAGGCACAACTTGGGCTAAGGAAGAAAGCTAACGCATAAACAGACAATGAACATAAATCAAACAAAACTTACTTGGCAAGGCATGAAGCATGAAACTATGGCAAGGCATGAAACAAGTCAGCACAGAGCAAGAAAAGATCACATTGACGCCAGGGCGACTGACTGGCAAAGACAAGCTCAAATACTGCCTGTGATTAGTGCTAGGGAAGCTGTTGAGCGGGCATTTTGTCCACAAGAGACAGGTGGACAAAATGAGTAACCAAGGAAACCAGACAAGGGAGTGGAAAAAAACAGGAACCTAAAGAGTCCAAAAGACAAACAGCACATGGCCAAACAAAAACATGATCAACAGACATGACATTTTATTTATTATTGGTTAGCTTCAGAATAACAATGTTATGAAAAAGAATAAGAGACTTTTTATACTTTAAAAATGTTGGTCTTACTTAAAAATGCGCGCATTTAGTTGTAATTGAGTGTTAAAAAATATGATATGGCTCTCACGGAAATACATTTTGAAATATTTGGCTTTCATGGCTCTCTCAGCCAAAAAGGTTCCCGACCCCTGGACTATCTCCTCCAGAGGCCATAATACTAGGAACACCTGCAATGACAGTCGACGTAAGGGATTTTCTTCACAAAACCTAATCTATGATAATAGTATGTCCTGATTTAGCCTGGTTTTTGACATTTTCTTTCATTTCTTGCTTAATAATGCATGATTCCTAATGACTAAATTTGGGCCAATGAGTAAAAGTGTATGTGTCAAGGTGTTCAACTGAGTGCTGATCCAGGTTAGGACTGTTTGGCTCCACTTGGTGTACTTCTAGATGTGTGTGTTTGGGCACAATTGGCGCTGGTCCTCAAATGTTGGCGTCACAATAAGGCTGGGTGATATATGGAATATACTCGATATATCGTGGGTTTGTGCCTGTACGATACAGAAAATGACTATATCGTGATATTGGAGTATACGTTCTATATGCGGGCATTACACGCTTCTCACTCTTTCTTGTCTCTCCTTCTCACAAAGACATAAAACAAGCGCACCTTCTTACATACGTGAGATACTGTCGCGCGTGCAACGTCATACGCCCTCGCAGAACAGAGAGGTAGCGGCATGGCTAATGTTAGCTGTGGTGCTAGCGGAGTTGTGCGAGTGGTAATATGAGCGAAAGGAGGTGCGAATCTGGTAACTGGAGGAATAATTAATTCCCAAGAAAAACAGTACAGGGTCCATTGTCTGGCGGTGGTTTGGCTTCAAGCGGAAAGATGTTGAACAGACAACCGTAATATGTCAGGTATGCGGCAAAAGCGTTGCTACAATAAGTAGCATTACTGCTAATCTGTAGCATCGTTTTAAAAGTCACCCGCTAGATGGGACGGCGCGGCGGAAGAGTGGCCGTGCGCAACCCGAGGGTCCCTGGTTCAATCCCCACCAAGTACCAACATCGTCACATCCGTTGTGTCCTGAGCAAGACACTTTCACCCTTGCTCCTGATGGGTGCTGGTTAGCGCCTTGCATGGCAGCTCCCCCCATCAGTGTGTGAAAGTGTGTGTGAATGGGTAAATGTGGAAGTAGTGTCAAAGCACTTTGAGTACCTTGAAGGTAGAAAAGCGCTATACAAGTACAACCCATTTATTTATTTATTTATAATAAGGAGTGCTTGAAAGTCTGCATGTCAACATCTCCGACTAGTGCCACACGCACAAAATGCTCTAGTAACCATTTCCCCATCAACACCACATGAAAAAATAGTCAACAACAGAAGGAGATAACGTCCGCAGGAACCTACCACATAGCGAAGGACATACACTATTTAATTTCCTATTATGCAGCTCATTTTCATTTGACACTTATTGAAATATCTTGTGTGACATCATGCACAAAAGCGCACTTTATTTGTTTTAAACCTCACTTTATTTGTTTTAAACCTATGTAGTGGCGTTCTGTACAAAAAGTGCACTTTAATTTAGTGTTGTTTTGATATGTCATCTTAGTGACATCATGCACAAAAGTGCACTCATGGCTTGTTTTAAAATGTCTCTGACAATCTTGCACTTGCTGTTTGGAAATGACATGAATGTTTGAGCCACTGCTTAATAACTGTTTAATAAATACACTTTTAGTTGTGAGTTCCCTCTCTGCATGAAAGTTTAAAGGTAGCATATATTAATGCAGTATGAAGAAGAATGTTTGAATGTAGACACATAGAATCATCATACTGCTGTGATTATATGCATCAAGTGTTCATTCAAGGCTAAGGCAAAATATCCACATATATATGGTATATCGTCACATGGCCTAAACATATCCACATATTAATAAAAGTCCATATTGCCCAGCCCTATGTCACAACAGTACAAAAATCAGCGCACATAGAAACTCTCATTGTGAGCTCACCGTCTAATGTTGTTGGTTTGGATGTCTCAATACGCCAAGACCAGCGCACATAAAAACTACTCTGTTCGGGCTCATGTGGTCAAGGTTGGCACTTGCCGGGACTCGGTTTGTGCTTGCGCTTCTTTGTGTTCCTCCGTTTGTCTATACCAGTGGTTCTCAACCTTTTTTCAGTGACGTACCCCCTGTGAACATTTTTTTTAATTCAAGTACCCCCTAATCAGAGCAAAGCATTTTTGGTTGGAAAAAAAGAGATAAAGAAGTAAAATACAGCACTATGTCATCAGTTTCCAATCCATTAAATTGTAAAACAGTGCAAAATATGCTCCCAGAGGTGCATTTTGACCTTCCTGGGTGGTTTTGGACACACGCCGGGAGTTCGAATCCCCCGTCGCCGCGTTCTCAGTCAACTGTGCTGCGCTCACATTGCGTGATGATCCATCAGGTTGTCTTTTCCACGCTTCCGAACGATAAACAGTGTGTCAACGTGGACTAGAGGTTGTCCCGAGACCAACATGTTAGTGCCGGTACTTTTCTAAATGAAGGGAACCGACTCGGTGGCCTAAGTGCAGTGGTTCTCAACCTTTTTTCAGTGACGTACCCCCTGTGAACATTTTTTTTAATTCAAGTACCCCCTATTCAGAGCAAAGCATTTTTGGTTGAAAAAAAGAGATAAAGAAGTAAAATACAGCACTATGTCATCAGTTTCCGATTTATTAAATTGTATAACAGTGCCAAATATTGCTCATTTGTAGTGGTCTTTCTTGAACTATTTGGAATAAAAGATATAAAAACAACTAAAAACGTGTTGAAAAATAAACAAGTGATTCAATTATGAATAATTCCAAGATGGCGCTGCTGTAGTGGCTGCTTTAGGCAGGAGCTCTGTGCTCTTGTATCATCCTTTTGTGTTTCCCTCTTGTTTTCATGTCTTATTATATTTTTTTGCCTTTTGGTCCGGGACCCTTTGGGACTGAGTGACAAGGGGTGTCACTTTCGTGACCTCTGTGGTGCTTTTTTTGTGGACTTCTGGATCCGCCTCCCGGGAGCCTCTTGGCCATGGAGACCAGCTGCTGGGTCTCTGCCACACCGGAGTCGCTTTGGAGGGACTGGAGGAGATGCGGATGAGGGGACAGGGCTGCGGAGCTAGCACTGAGCGCTGGGACAAGAGGCTTCGCGGTGTCTTGGCTGGGTGAGCAGGTGTCGGACACCTCAGTCTCCTTGGACGTATCATCGCTCAACCATGCGGACTGGACACTGGCCGAGAGTGGAGTCGGCTGTCTTGGTTGCTTTGTTGGGTCTGCTCCTGTCTCTGGCCATCCTCCCTCTACCCCAGCGGACGATGGCGTGGAACACCGCAGAGGCCACCACAGTGGATATGTTTCTTTTACTTTTTATTCATAGCTGTATGTAGAAGTGTCTGGTTGTATCTGCTGCTTTAATGTCTTTAATGTCCTATGTGTTCTTTGATGTTTGATGTTTCCCTCTTACACACATGTAAGAGGGATGTGTACTATGGCTATGAGTTGTTGTTTTTTTCCCTTGGCCTCAGTCTGCACCCCCTCTCCAGGGCCCAGGCTAAGACCGATTTTTTTATTTTATTTTAATCTTCTATTTTTTTCTCCCCCCTTGTTTACCTGTATCTCATCTTTTTTTGTAAGGGGCGCTGGAAGCCGGCAGACCCGTCAGCGATCCTGTTCTGTCTCCCTTTAATGTTTGTCTGATCTTGAATGGGATTGTGCTGAAAATTGTAATTTTCCTGAAGGAACTCTCCTGACGGAATAAATAAAGTACTATTTAATCTAATCTAAATATTTCTCCACATAGAATTAATCATCAACTTAAAGTGCCCTCTTTGGGGATTGTAATAGAGATCCATCTGGATTCATGAACTTAATTCTAAACATTTCTTAACAAAAAAATAAATCTTTAACATCAATATTTATGGAACATGTCCACAAAAAAATCTAGCTGTCAACACTGAATATTGCATTGTTGCCTTTCTTTTCACAGTTTATTATCTTACATTCATATTTTGTTGAAGTATTATTCAGTAAATCCATTTATAAAATATTTTTGAATTGTTGCTATTTTTAGAATATTTTTGAAAAATCTCACGTACCCCTTGGCATACCTTCAAGTACCCCCAGGTTCTCAATTGGGGGTACGCGTACCCCCAATTGAGAACCACTGGTCTATACGGCAATTATGAATCAGTGATACGGCGACAAAACAATGCTAAAATCAGCGCACATAAAAAAAAAACACGTTTGCCGCCTGCGCAAACTGACTCTTTTTGCGGCTCGTACGGACTGATTCTGGTAGCGGACTGACTGTTTGCTGCTCTTACAGACTGATTCTGGTCTTGGGCTATGCAGACGGACTATGTCATCGGACCATATGGTTGCAGAGCGCGGACTCACTCTGTACCGCGGATCGCACAGACCGAGTCTGTTCGCAGACCATGCTAACAGACTTGTTTTGCAGGTCGCGCTAACTCACTCGTTTTGCAGGTTGCGTGGATTCGCTTTGCAGACCGCACGGACTCTCTGAGTGCTTGCTGTGTGCTACTGACTGATTCTGGTAGAGGACTGCATGGACTGACTGTTTGCTGCTCGCACAGACTGATTCTAGTCGCGGACCATGCAGACTGACTATTGTCTCGGACCGCGCACAAAGACTATGGTCGCGGATCGCGCCGACTCACTCCGTACTGCGGCTCGCACAGACTGATTCTGGTCGCGGGCCATGCAGACTGACTATGGTCTCGGACCAGGGGACAGACTATGGTCGCAGAGCGCGGACTCACTCTGTACCGCGGATCGCACAGACTGATTCTGGTCGCGGGCCATGCAGACTGACTATGGTCTCGTACCGCGCACACAGACTATGGTCGCGGATAGCGCAGACTCACTCCGTACTGCGGCTCGCACAGACTGATTCTGGTCGCGGGCCATGCAGACTGACTATGGTATCGGACCAGGGGACAGACTATGGTCGCAGAGCGCGGACTCACTCTGTACCGTGGATCGCACAGACCGAGTCTGTTCGCAGACCATGCTAACAGACTTGTTTTGCAGGTTGCGCTAACTCACTCGTTTTGCAGGTTGCGTGGATTCGCTTTGCAGACCGCACGGACTCTCTGAGTGCTTGCTGTGTGCTTCTGGCTGATTCTGGTAGAGGACTGCGCGGACTGACTGTTTGCTGCTCGCATAGACTGATTCTAGTCGCGGACCATGCAGACTGACTATGGTCTCGGACAGCGCATACAGACTATGGTCGCGGATAGCGCAGACTCACTCCGTACTGCGGCTCGCACAGACTGATTCTGGTCACGGGCCAAGCAGACTGACTATGGTCTCGGACTGCACGGACAAACTATGGTCTAGGAAAGCGTGGGGAGACTATGGTCGCAGATCGCACAGACTGAGTCTGTTCGCAGACCACGCGAACTGACTCGTTTTGCAGTTTGCGTGGAATCAGTTTGCAGATCGCGCAGACTCAAAGAAGAGAAGAATAAGTGATTATTACATTTTAGCAGAAGTTCAAACAGAAAATAAGCAGATATTAACAGTAAATGAACAAGTAGATTAATAATCCATTTTTACAGTTTGTCCCTCATAATGTGTACAAATTAATAGGTGTATAAATGACACAATATGTTACTGCATACGTCAGCAGACTAATTAGGAGTCTTTGTTTGTTTACTTACTACTAAAAGACAAGTTGTCTAGTATGCTCACTATTTTATTTAAGGACTAAATTACAATAATAAACATATTTCATGCACCCTAACATTTTTCATTAAAATAAAGCCAATAATGCCATTTTTGTGGTGCCCTTTATATAGAAAAGCACCGAAAAGTATCAAAATATTGGTATCAGGACAAGACTAGACTGATCTGATGATATTGGTCGGAGTGCAGAAGCGTTCCTCCAGTGACATCATCCGACCCCGAATCTACAGACAGAATTGTCAGGGTTTCCTCTGACAGTTTGACTACGTTTTAGTTTTTTCCTCTGCATTTGTTTGTTTCCTCTGTGTTTAGTATTTCCTGTCTTTTAGTTCCTGTCAAGTGCTCTTACCATGAATTGATTAACGTGGACCCCGACTTAAACAAGTTGAAAAACTTATTGGGGTGTTACCATTTAGTGGTCAATTGTACGGAATATGTACTGTACTGTGCAATCTACTAATAAAAGTATCAATCAATCAATCAATCAATCTTATTTTGTCAGCTTCCTGTCTTGTTCCTCCTCAGTGTGTTTAGTATTTCCTGTCTAGTCCAATCCAATCCAATCCACTTTATTTATATAGCACATTTAAACAACAATAACGTTTCCAAAGTGCTGCACAGCCATGTTAAAAACAATTGTAAAAA
Source organism: Nerophis ophidion (assembly GCF_033978795.1). NCBI lineage: Eukaryota > Metazoa > Chordata > Actinopteri > Syngnathiformes > Syngnathidae > Nerophis > Nerophis ophidion. Next base: position 35,568,583 of record NC_084631.1, on the reverse strand, counting down.
AAAAATAAAAATAAAAAATAAATAAAATAAAATAAAAAAAGTATATATATATATATTATGCTCCACCAATGACTGAATAAAAACAAAAAATAAATAAATATAAAACCAATAAAACAATATAAAAACAAATATGATTAAAAACTATTTTAAAGGGTAAAATCAATTAAAACCGTAAAATAGAAATCAAAGTGTATAAAAAACACAGAGGACAACAGAGGACCACACAACTCACGTAGTGTTAAAAGCCAAAGAATAAAAGTGGGTCTTAAGACGAGACTTAAAACACTCCACTGTGGAAGCAGTTTGAACATGGAGGGGCAGAGTGTTCCAGAGCTTAGGGCCGACCACAGAGAAGGCTCGGTCTCCCCTGGTCTTAAGTCTGGTCTTGGGCACCACGAGCTGGAACTGGCTCTCGGACCTCAGAGCGCGCGCAGGAATGTAAATTTGGATGAGGTCCGAGATATATTGAGGTGCCAGTCCATGTAAAGATTTAAAAACAAACAGCAATGTTTTAAAATCAATTCTAAAATGAACAGGGAGCCAGTGCAAACTCTGAAGAATTGGGGTTATCTGCTGGCGTTTCCTGGCCCCTGTTAAAAGTCCTGCTGCCGCGTTCTGGACTAACTGCAACCGGGACAGAGCTTTTTGGCTAATGCCAGCATAAAGTGCATTGCAGTAGTCCAGGCCACTTGAAATAAAAGCATGCACGACTTGTTCAAAAAGGTTAAAAGATAAAAACGGTTTAACCTTTACTAAAAGACGAAGGTGATAAAAACACGATTTTAAAACGCCATTGACTTGTTTGTCTAGTTTAAAATCGCTGTCTATAGTGACGCCAAGGCTGGTGACTTTGGGACGCATAGTGCTCTTATTTTGTTCTGCTTCCTGTCTGTCTCCCTGTGTCCTGTTTTCACTCAGCTGCGGCTGATTGGCATCTGGTCACACCTGATGTCAATCAGCCAGCTCCTATTTTACCTGCTTTGCTCCTCCAGTCAGTGCTGGATCGTTTGTATTGTCGTGTCAATGTCATTTTCTACTTGTCATTCCTACTGGTCCTGTGAATGCAGCGTAGCGGTAAGCTATATTTGGTAGTTGTTTTGTAGCTTACTGTTTTTTGTTCCCTGCTTCCGATTAGTTTGTTCATAGCCCTTAGTTTGTTATATCCGCCCATGTGCGTGCTTTTTGTTTGTACCCTCTGTTTGTTCTAGTTGTAGTATTTTATATTAAAATCATGTTTGCTCACTCCATGCCTGCCTCCATCTCTGCATCTTGGGGTTCGTCATCAAATAACCCTGACAAGAATGTGGCATTTTGTGACCTTCAGACGGCATTTTCACGTACTTTAAACGGTTTTAATGGACAACAATGAAACACAGCTCAACATATCATGTCAACTTGTTTTTTCCGTCACTCTGTACTCGAAGTAGCGGGAGTGAAGAAAGTGGCACTATCATTAGGGAACGTATCTGGATAGATGACGTGTGCATGGACCATAGCATGCGCGGCCCGGCCCTCAGCGTTTCAACGTCTAGTGGAGCTCCAGCATTTGTGTGGAGCAGCCATTTGCACGGAATTAGGTCAACACACACACACACACACATGCATACACACACACGCACACAAACACACGACACCCCCCCTCTTCTCGCTTGTCTCTGCCTTTGCTGATTCCCAACACATCTGAATGTCTGTCTGCCAATCAATTCTTTTACAGTAATTTATATAATCGTCCCACGGTAGTACTGCCTCTCCCCCCCATCATTTCCAGAGATAAAAGATTCACTGAGGAATCATTCTGGGATATTGCCACTGGCTGCCGTTGCAAGATGCAGTTTCCTCACAGTGGTTCACAGAGATGTACTTTTTAATGGGTGGCGTGCCTTTTTTTTTCTTTTTTTGAAAGCGGTGCTCAAAGGCACGCTGAGCTGTGCGGCCATCTTGGCATCCCCACGTCTTGTTCTCCTTTCACACAGCCCCCGCCCCCACCATGTGCCAGCCCAGAGGGTGTGCTGGGAGGGCACAAGCCACCATGCCAACCGGAGCCGTGCGAGAGGAGATTTTGAGGCCGGCGTTTTCAGCGAGGGTAACATTTATTCGATGCAAAGGGAATGATGCAAATTCCAGCACATCCCTCGAAAAATCACCTGCCGGCGGCCTGCGCAACTCCGATTTGGGTTAGGCTGAGGATGACGCGCTCGGATGTCTGGCATTTGCATACACTCTCGCAGGATACCAATAAATCCCGAAACACAAATATGATCATGCATTCTTTCCACTCTTTCATACAAGTGGATTTATATTAAGTTGAAGTTAAAGTTAAAGTAGCAATAATATCTGTGCATGTGAGCTAGGTATTTTTATCTATCTATGTTTTTATGTGTTATTATGAATTTACACAAAAATAATTTTTGCTTACAATTTAGTTGTACAATGACAGTAAAGATCTATTCCAGGGGTCGGGAACCTTTTTGGCCAAGAGAGCCATGAAAGCTAAATATTTTAAAATGTATTTCCGTGAGAGCCATATCATATTTTTAACAGTGAATACAAATAAATGAGAGCATTTTTTAAGTAAGACCAACATTTTTTTGTATAATAAGTCTCTTATTCTTTTTAATAACATTGTTAAACTGCAGCTAACCATCCATCCATCTTCTTCCGCTTATCCAAGGTCGGGTCGCGGGGGCAACAGCCTAAGCAGGGAAACCCAGACTTCCCTTTCCCCAGCCACTTCGTCTAGCTCTTCCCGGGGGATCCCGAGGCGTTCCCAGGCCAGCCGGGAGACATAGTCTTCCCAACGTGTCCTGGGTCTTCCCCGTGGCTTCCTACCGGTTGGACGTGCTCTAAACACCTCCCTAGGGAGGCGTTCGGGTGGCATCTTGACCAGATGCCCGAACCACCTCATCTGGCTCCTCTCGATGTGGAGGAGCAGCGGCTTTACTTTGAGTTCCTCCCCGATGGCAGAGCTTCTCACCCTATCTCTAAGGGAGAGACCCGCCACACGACGGAGGAAACTCATTTGGGCCGCTTGTATCCGTGATCTTATCCTTTCGGTCATGACCCAAAGCTCATGACCATAGGTGAGGATGGGAACGTAGATCGACCGGTAAATTGAGAGCTTTGCCTTCCGGCTCAGCTCCTTCCTCACCACAACGGATCGGTACAGCGTCCGCATTACTGAAGACGCCGCACCGATCCGCCTGTCGATCTCACGATCCACTCTTCCCCCACTCGTGAACAAGACTCCTAGGTACTTGAACTCCTCAACTTGGGGCAGGGTCTCCTCCCCAACCCGGAGATGGCACTCCACCCTTTTCCGGGCAAGAACCATGGACTCCGACTTGGATGTGCTGATTCTCATTCCGGTCGCTTCACACTCGGCTGCAAACTGATCCAGTGAGAGCTGAAGATCCCGGTCAGATGAAGCCATCAGGACCAGATCATCTGCAAAAAGCAGAGACCTAATCCTGCGGTCACCAAACCGGAACCCCTCAACGCCTTGACTGCGCCTAGAAATTCTGTCCATAAAAGTTATGAACAGAATCGGTGACAAAGGACAGCCTTGGCGGAGTCCAACCCTCACTGGAAACGTGTCCGACTTACTGCCGGCAATGCGGACCAAGCTCTGGCACTGATCATACAGGGAGCGGACCGCCACTTCTTCAACAGGTGCGGTAGAAAACGGATGGATGGATTAAAATGCATGAGAATGTTTTATATTTTAAACGTTATTTTTAACACTGATTACCACCATAATTATTTATTATTTATCGTATTAAGTAATGTCGGCTAAGATTTATCTGAGAGCCGGATGCAGTCGTCAAAAGAGCCACGTCTGGCTCGAGAGCCATAGGTTCCCTACCCCTGATCTATTCTATTCTATTCAATGGTTGTCACACACATACTAGGTGTGGTGAAAAATGTCCTCTGCATTTGACCCATCCCCGTGTTCACCCCCTGGGTGGTGAGGGGAGCAGTGAGCAGCAGCGGTGGCCGCGCCCGGGAATTATTTTTGGTGATATAACCCCCAATTCCAAGCCTTGATGCTGAGTGCCAAGCAGGGAGGTAATGGCTCCCATTTTTAAAATCTTTGGTATGACTCGGCCGGGGTTTGAACTCACAACCTACCCATCTCAGGGCAGACATTCTAACCACTAGGCCACTGAGCAGGTTCTCCATAGAGCAGGGCTGTCCAAACATAGAAGGATGCACGGGCCACTTGGATCAATTGTGTACATTAAATAAAGTCAAAATAATACATGTACTGTATTTCTGGACCATAGGGCACATCTTGTCAGGTCTAACCTCGATCCTGACCTCATGGTAAACTACTGAGGAGTGTCTCACCTTCCCTTTATTTCAAAAATCCTCGAAAAAATTGTTGCAGAGCAGCTAAATGAACACTTAGCGTCTAACAATCTATGTGAAACCTTTCAAGCCGGTTTCAGGGCAAATCAATCTATGGAGACAGGCCTCGCAAAAATAACTAATGATCTATTGCTAACGATTGGTTCTGATGCGTCATCTATATTGCTGCTCCTCGATCTTGGAGCCGCATACCACACAGTCGATCATAATATTTTATTAGAGCGTATAAAAAAAACAAATTGGTATGTCAGACTTAGCCCTGTCTTGGTTTAACTCTTATCTTACTGATAGGATGCAGTGTGTCTCCCATAACAATGTGACCTCGGACTACGTTAAGGTAACGTGTGGAGTTCCCCAGGGTTCGGTCCTTGGCCCTGCACTCTTCAGCATCTACATGCTGCCGCTAGGTGACATCATACGCAAATACGGTGTTAGCTTTCACTGTTATGCTGATGACACCCAACTCTACATGCCCCTAAAGCTGACCAACACGCCGGATTGTAGTCAGCTGGAGGCGTGTCCTAATGAAATTAAACAATGGATGTCCGCTAACTTTTTGCAACTCAACGCCAAAAAAACGGAAATGCTGATTATCGGTCCTGCTAGACACTGACCTCTATTTAATAATACAACTTTAACATTTGACAACCAAACAATTAACCAAGGCGACACGGTAAAGAATCTGGGTATTATCTTCGACCCAACTCTCTCCTTTGAGTCACACATTAAAAGCGTTACTAAAACGGCCTTCTTTCATCTCCGTAATATCGCTAAAATTCACTCCATTCTGTCCACTAAAGACGCTGAGATCATTATCCATGCGTTTGTTACGTCTCGCCTCGATTACTGTAACGTATTATTTTCGGGTCTCCCCATGTCTAGCATTAAAAGATTACAGTTGGTACAAAATGCGGCTGCTAGACTTTTGACAAGAACCAGAAAGTTTGCTCACATTACGCCTGTACTGGCTCACCTGCACTGGCTTCCTGTGCACTTAAGATGTGACTTTAAGGTTTTACTACTTACGTATAAAATACTACACGATCTAGCTCCATCCTATCTTGCCGATTGTATTGTACCATATGTCCCAGCAAGAAATCTGCGTTCAAAGGACTCCGGCTTATTAGCTATTCCCAGAGCCAAAAAAAAGTCTGCGGGCTATAAAACGTTTTCCATTCGGGCTCCAGTACTCTGGAATGCCCTCCCGGTAACAGTTCGAGATGCTACCTTAGTAAAAACATTTAAGTCTCAACTTAAAACTCATTTGTATACTCTGGCCTTTAAATAGACTCCCTTTTTAGACCAGTTGATCTGCCGTTTCTTTTGTTTTTTTCTCCTCTGTCCCACTCTCCCTTGTGGAGGGGGTCCGGTCCGGTGGCCATGGATGAAGGACTGGCTGTCCAGAGTCGGGACCCAGGATGGACCACTCGTCCAGAGTCGGGACCTAAGTTGGACCGCTCGCCTGTGTATCGGCTGGAGACATCTCTGCGCTTCTGATCCACCTCCGCTTGGGATGGTTTCCTGTTGGCTCCACTATGGACGGGACTCTCGCTTCTGTGTTGGATCCACTTTGGACTGGACTCTCACAGCTGTGTTGGATCCACTATGGATTGAACTTTCACAGTATCATGTTAGACCCGCTCGAAATCCATTGCTTTCGGTCCCCTGGGGGGGGTTCCCCACATATGCAGTCCTCTCCAAAGTTTCTCATAGTCATCATTGTCACCGACGTCCCACTGGGTGTGAATTTTCCTTACCCTTATGTGGGCACTACTGAGGATGTTGTTGTGGTTTGTGTTGTGGTTTGTGCAGCCCTTTGAGACACTAGTGATTTAAGGCTATATAAATAATCATTGATTGATTGATTGATTATTATGTTAGATCCACAATGGACTGGACTCTCTCACTATTATGTTAGATCCACTATGGACTAGACTCTCACTATAATATTAGATCCACTATGGACTGGACTCTCACTATTATGTTAGGTCCACTATGGACTAGAATCTCTCACTATTATGTTAGCTCCACTATGGACTGGACTCTCACACTATTAACTAGATCCTTTATGGACTGGACTCTCAAACTATTATGTTAGATCCACTATGGACTGGACTCTCAAACTATTATGTTAGATCCACTATGGACTGGACTCTCAAACTATAATGTTAGATCCACTTTGTACTGGATTTTCACAGTGTTATGCCAGATAGGGTGTGACCTCACCAATGCACATTTGGAAGAATGGTCAAAAATTAATATAAAAACACTCTGCAACCTTGTGGACAGCCTTCCCAGAAGAGTCGAAGCTGAAGTAATGGGATAGCACTTCAAGTTCATATATGAGTGAAGGCAGGTATATATATATATATATATATATATATATATATATATATATATATATATATATATATATATACATATATATATATATAGTTATAATTTGTGTTATAATTCTAAACTGTGACGTCTGTGGAACCAAACCCAATCAAAAACCAGCCGCGGGGCCATTTTAAACTTTGGACAGCCCTGATGTAGACGCATCAAACCTTATGAGGCTTTACATCAGGGATGTCCTAACCTTTTCCACCGAGCGCCGTGTACAGAAAAGACGAAAATGATGGATGGAAGAATTCAAAGAATTTTCCTTTCCATACACGAGATGGCAAAAAACTTAGGTCCTAGATTCAGCCAAGAACAACAGTATGTAAATAATCATTGAAATAGGACTAGGTTATAAATAGCATAGGTTAATGGGAATAAGTTATAAGGAGAATAGAATGGGAACATAGAATAGATTGTCCATCCATCCATTGTCTACCGCTTATTTCCTTTGGGGTCACAGGGGGGCTCTGGTGCCTATCTCAGCTACAATCGGGCGGAAGGCGGGCTACACCCTGGAAAGGTCGCCACCTCATCACAGGGCCTACATTAATACTTACATTCACTCACTAGAATAGATTGTGAAGTGAATTGTGAATTATATTTATATAGCGCTTTTCTCTAGTGACTCAAAGCGCTTTACATAGTGAAACCCAATATCTAAGTTACATTTTAAACCAGTGTGGGTGGCACTGGGGGGCAGGTGGGTAATGTGTCTTGCCCAAGGACACAACGGCAGTGACTAGGATGGCAGAAGCGGGAATCGAACCTGCAACCCTCAAGTTACTGGCACGGCCACTCTACCAACCGAGCTATGCCGCCCCAATTGTGATTCTGTAATTATGTTTAGCTATCATTGACATCTTTACTTTGTGTAAAAGTTTAAAAATCAGATTATAATTAGTAGAGTGTCTAATAATATATGTTATTATCCATTAGTCAATTGTTCAATATGGTAGTAAAAGAGTAGTTATGAGCTAAAAATAGCCGTGTTTGCCTCACACCACTGTAACTAATAGGAACATTCCTTCTTCCATTGTTCATTGGCACCAGATGGAAGATTATTTTTGTGGTCATTTAAAAACTGAATTTGGTACAGTATCATCCCCGACAATTCGCGTCCAATTCAATACTTGGCCGGGTTCTTAGGTCCATACATTCAACCCTGCAGGACATTACTGCTAAGGACAGCGATAATAAGAGGAAAAGCACTCAGACCTGCACCAGGACATGCCCACTTATGGCTAATAAAAGTCCCGAATCCAGATGGTGTTCCGGATAATCCTCAAAATATAATCACTTGTTGTTGTTTTTTATCCCATATCTGACATTTCCAGAATCAAAATGTTCCGATATCCTTGTGAGTTATCTGTAGCAGAATGAAAGAAACCGAGTGAACCCTCTTGTCAGACATCCACTCTCTTTGTGTCTGCATACACACACAGTGTTTGAAGCTTGTATCGTAAAGCAGCAGAAATGATACAACTTATTAATTGTTCCTTATTACTATTTCTGACGTTTTATTTAAATCGACCAACAACTTTTTTTTTGTAAAGTTACTAACTAACAAACAGACGATCCCGTGGCGGAGGTAACACAAACTGTTCGAATATAGTAGTCATCATTTGAGAATAAAATAATTGATATTACAACATAGGCCAAAAGGAAATGGAAAATGTGTATTTTGGAGAACAGAAAGAAACAAACTGTGTAGAACTAATAATATTGCCTATGAATTTTGGTAAATATAATTAAGTCAAATTATTATCTCATTTACTATCTCGTCCCATACTGCGGAATACAAGCAAATCCTGGGCCCCCATACCCAAGAACCCACAAACTTTGAGTTGCCGCTCAGTACACACTTTTGGTATGTTTACATGCACTGAAAACAATAATTATTGCATAAATTCTATTGAAACTAACTTAAAAAACACATTAAAATTGTATTAGGTGTTTGATTTTTTTTTTTAAATGGGATTAACATATCTAGGACATACAAAGATCAACTCCCTTAGTTAGTTTTTTGTTACAAAATTAATTATAACGTGGCCAGAATATGAATTTAAATAATTACATAACCTGTAATTATTCATTTAAATATGATTACTTCAGAGTGTAACATAGAGATGAGCTAATACACACAGGACGGTCATCTGTGGGTAATATGATTCCCAACAATACATTAATATTACCATAATTACCATATTTTCCGGACTATAGAGCGCACACGTATATAAATCGCACCCACTAAATTTAGTAAAACATACATTTTCCATATTCTAGCCGCACTGGATTTATATATAAGCCGCAGATAACATGTTAATAACATGTAAATGTTTACGTTACATACCTTGTCTCCAAACGGTGTCTGTAACACGGCAGTAAAGCGGCTGATCAAACAAAACAGAAGTCATCGTCATGGACCCACGAGGTGCGGAAGTCAACTTCCCCAATCAGCAAAACGGACTCCAAGGTGACGTTTTGGTGTATTTATGGAACTGAAACAATAAAAAAAAATAATGCCATTCATAAGTTAATAACACTAACAAAGACACTCGTAAAGGTGTTCATAGGGCTGGGCGATATATGGAGTTTGTAAGAAGTATCGATATATTTTTAAACAAGATGTGAATTTTGAAAATATCGTAATATTGATATAATTTATTTTTTGTTAAAATGACCAAACGCCGCTTGTTTGTTGTGTTCCTTGTTCCCCCCCTCCCAATAATGGGCAACCAAACCCCTCCTCTTCCAAGACGTGCTGGCATGTATAAAAACATCCCACCCATGTCGATCGCGACCTACCGGTCGATGGCGGAGGGTGTGTCAGTCGATCGCCAGCCAGACATTAAAACAATAGTGCGAAAACTCACAGGAAGGCAATAAACTGTATTTATATTATTCACATGTGAATAATGCTGTATAATAGACTGTATTTATGTTATTTACATGTGAATAATGCTGTATAATAGACTGTATTTATATCATTCAAATGTGAATAATACAGTATAATAGAATGTATTTATATTCACATGTGAATAATGCTGTATAATAGACTATGTTATTCACATGTGAATAATGCATTATAATAGACGGTATTTGTTATTCACATGTGAATAATGCTGTATAATAGACTGTATTTATATCATTCAAATGTGAATAATACAGTATAATAGAATATTTATATTATTCACATGTGAATAATGCTGTATAATAGACTGTATTTATATTGTTCACATGTGACTAATGCTATATAATATACTTTTATGTTTTTCACATGTGAATAAGGCTGTATAATAGACTGTATTTATATTGTTCACATGTGAATAATGCTGTATAATACACTATTTATATTGTTCACATGTGAATAATGCTGTATAATAGACTGTATTTATATTATTAAAATGTGAATAATGCTGTATAATAGACTGTATCTATATTGTTCACATGTGTATAATGCTGTATAATAGACTGTATTTATATTATTCACATGTGAATAATGCTGTATAATAGACTGTATTTCTATTATTCACATGTGAATAATGCTGTATAATAGACTATATTATTTACATGTGAATAATGCTGTATAATAGACTGCATTTATATTATTCACATGTGAATAATGCTCTATAATAGACTGCATTTATGTTACTCACATGTAAAAAATACCTAAGTGTTTATTGTGAGCGAACTATGGTGCTAAATTTCCCCCAGGGATTAATAAAGTATTTTCTATTCTATTCTATACTATTCTAAACACTTCTTTATTTCAACAGACTCGCCTCGTCCCTGCCGTGAAAACCCTAAAGACCGACCGCATAGTTCCTGTCGTCACAATAAAAGTGCTGCTCTATCCTAACAAAATAAGCCAGAGCGCACACAAGCTAGCAAGCTACGGAATTTTCCGGAAACATATTTCTTGTAAAGTGTATAAAAAGGAGTAAGGAAGCTGGAGAAAATTTTATGGCAAAAACCAACCACTTAAATATACATTCGAAAATGTGGAAGTTATCAGCTGGACTGTGAATCGTGTCTGATTCCAATGAATGCAAGTCATCAGAATCAGGTAATACACCAACTTATATTCTTGTCTTCATGAAAGAACGTAATCTATATGTTATGGTTAGATTTTATTTTGAACATGCATACAATTATAATATCATACCTGTATTTTTTTTGACATCACATGGACAAAAATAAGACCTTCTGGAAGAAAGTTCTGTGGTCATATGAAACAAAAAGTGAGCTGTTTGGCCACAATACCCAGCAATATGTTTGGAGGAGAAAAGGTGAGGCCTTTAATCACAGGAACACCATTCCTTCCGTCAAACATGGTGGTGGTAGTATTATGCTCTGGGCCTGTTTTGCTGCCAATGGAACTGCTGCTTTCAATAGGACAATGAAAAAGGAGAATTACCTAAAAAAATTCATCAGCCTGGAGGTTGGGTCTTGGGCGCAGTTGGGTGTTCCAACAGGACAATGACCCCAAACACACTACTAAAGTGGTAAAGGAATGGCTAAATCAGGCTAGAATGGTTTTGGAATGGCCTTCCCAAAGTCCTGGACAATGCTGAAGAAACACGTCCATGTCAGAAAAGCAACACATTTAGTCGAACTGCACCAATTTTGTGGTGCAAAAAATGTAAGCAGAAGCTTGTGGATGGCTACCAAAAGTGCCTTATTGCAGTGAAACTTGCCAAGGGACATGTAAGCAAATATTAACATTGCTGTATGTATACTTTTGATTGCTCACATTTTCAGTGGAGCCATAATAAATTCATAAAAGAAGCAAACTTCATAAATGGTTTTTTTTTGTGAGCAACAAGTATGTGCTCCAATCACTACATCACAAAAAAATAAGAGTTGTAGAAATTATTGGAAACTCAAGACAGCCATGACATTATGTTCTTTACAAGTCTATGTACACTTTTGACCTCGACTGTAAATACATAAAAATGAGGTTGATCACCTCGACTTGGTCATTTGGAAATGAAAAGTGGTCACATCTGGTGTAAATGATTTTTTAAGAAATATAAACATAAGATAGCGGGGTTACTAAAAGTCGATGAACTTGCAATTACCTTTGACCATCATAACTCCGCTGCGGTATCTTTGAGTCATTCAGGCAAAAAAATGTTAAGTCGACACTTTCCCGATTTAGGAACTTTTGCGATTGTGGAACCTCTTGCACTCTTTCATGACCCATAACTTCACAGCTCTGTGTCATTAGCAGACGTGTTGAACCAGCTGAAGAAAGAGGAACCGAGTCCTGACAAGAAAAGGATATGAAAAGCCCCCTTTCCCCTCGTCGGCGGCGTACGGGAGTTGTACGTCCGGCTGAAAGGGCCGTATTAATTTGCGAGTACGAGTCTGCAGCCGGTGGCCATGCAGCTGCAGACATTAGTGGGTCAGTGTGCCATCAGCACTTCTCCCTCTGACTCATGCCCGTCCATCCGTTCCTGGCTGGCTTTTGTCAAGTGTGTGTTACTCACCGCCGCTGAATGGACACACGGAGGGCTGGTCATGTGACCACCGAGTTGCATTCATGCCACCTTAGCAGAAGCGTTTCTCATTGAGGAATTCACTAGAAACAGGGGTCGGCAACCCGCGGCTCTGGAGCCGCATGCGGCTCTTTGATCACTCTCTTGCCGACCTCCCCGATTTTTCCGGGAGGTTTCCGGATTTCAGTGCCTCTCTCTGAAACCTTCCGGGGCTGATATTCTTTGTTTATCACCCGAACATCAACATAGGGGACGTGCCGTGATGCCAATGCCATTAACGTCTTCTGGAACATGTCGTCGCGTCCACTTTTATATCATTCTATCTGCGTGGCGGCTGATCACTTGAAGTGTGCGGCCGCTGTTATCACACGTCATTGCGAGGGGGGGGTTGCCCACATCTGAGGTCCTCTCCAAGGTTTCTCATAGTCAACATTGTCACTGGCGTCGCACTGGATGTGAATTCTCCCTGCCCACTGGGTGTGAGTTTTCCTTGCCCTTTTGTGGGTTCTTCCGAGGATGTTGTAGTCGTAATGATTTGTGCAGTCCTTTGAGACATTTGTGATTTGGGGCTATATAAATAAACATTGATTGACATTGATTGATTGACATTGACTGCGAGGCATACTTGGTCAACAGCCATACAGGTTACACTGAGGGTTGTGATATAAACAACTTTAACACTCTTACTAATATGCGCCACACTGTGAACACAAACCAAACAAGAATGACAAACATTTCGGGAGAACATCCGCAATGTAACACCACATGAACACAACAGAACAAATACCCAGAATCCCATGCATCCCTAATTATTCCGGGCTACATTATACACTCCCGCTACCACCAAACCCCGGCCCCCTCCTGCCCCCGCCCACCTCAACCGACGCACGTATAATGTAGCCCGGAATAGTTAGGGATGCATGGGATTCTGGGTATTTGTTATGTTGTGTTAATGTTGTGTTACAGTGCAGATGTTCTCCCAAAATGTGTTTGTCATTCTTGCCTGGTGTGGGTTCACAGTGTGGCGCATATTAGTAAGAGTGTTGAAGTTCTTTATACGGGAACCCTCAGTGTGACCTGTATGGCTGTTGAACAAGTATGCCTTGCAGTCACTTGGGTGAGTCTGCGTAAGCCACATACAACATGTGACTGGGGCGGCAAGTTGTGTGTTCAGGTTGTAGAGGGCGCCAAATGCAGTGCCATCATAGCGCGCCCTTATTTTGTTGTTTGGATGAAATTCAGCAGACATTCGAGGGAATAGTTATTCTTCAATTCGGGAGTCCCCCAGAAAACTTGTCAAGTGTGATGTTGTCAAGCGGCATTCATACAAATCTCGCGGGTCTCACTAATATTACATTTTCATACTAAGGTGTGGGTCGCGTGTCTGAGACCCTTGGTTTATACATCGCACAAAGCAAAAAAAAAAACTTTGTATGCAGTGTTATTTCGTTTTAAATTTCAAAAGAGTTTTGTGGATCCCATTGTTTTCTTTATTTTGTGAAACGGGTCAAAATGGCTCTTTGAGTGGAAATGGTTGCCGACCCCTGCAATAGAAGAATCCTTTCTGTTTGTCCGGGGGGGAGCTTATTACTAAAGCACTTTTCTAATTCCAAAGCATCCCCAAATAAGCGTTGAAAATGCGAGAGTAGACAATATATTTACTAGAGCTGCAAATCTTTGGGTGTCCCACGATTCGATTCAAAATCGATTCCTGGGGTCACTATTCGATAATCTATCGATTTTTTGGATTCGATTTGATTGTCCATTCAAAAACGATATTTTTCCGATTCAAAACGATTCTGTATTCATTTAATACATAAGATTTCAGCAGGATCTACCCCAGTCTGCTGACATGCAAGCAGAGTAGTAGATTTAAAAAAAAAAAAAAGCTTTTATAATTGAAAAGGACAATGTTTTATCAACTGATTGCAATAATATAAATTTGTTTTAACTATTAAACGAACCAAAAATATGACTTATTTTATCTTTGTGAAAACATTGGGCACAGTGTGTTGTCAAGCTTATGAGATGCGATGCAAGTGTAAGCCACTATGACACTATTGTTCTTTTTTTTAATTTTTATAAATGTCTAATGATAATTTCAACTAGGGATTTTTAATCACTGCTATGCTGAAATTATAACTAATATTGATACTGTTGTTGATAATATTCATTTTTGTTCCACTACGTTTGGTTTGTTCTGTGTCGTTGTTTGTGTCTTCTCAGTTGCTCTGTTTATTGCAGTTCTGAGTGTTGCTGGGTCAGGTTTGGTTTTGGAATTGGATTGCATTGTTATGGTATTGCTGTGTAGTGGTTTTTTGGATTGATAAAAAAATAAAAATAAATAAAAACAATTTTTTAAAAATGAGAATCGATTCTGAATCGCACAACGTATTCGATTTGATTCGTATCCGAATCGGTTTTTCCCACACCCCTAATATTTACATTCACAGACTGTGTGTTTATGGACTTAAAGCATTGAAAAGGCTCAGCTAACACACTTAAAGTCAATGATAACGCTAAGGTGTTACATATACTGTAGTTTTCAAACCATAAGGCGCACTGCATCATAAGATGCACTGCTGATGAGCGGGTCTATTTTCATAGAAAAGCCTTTCTTGAAGAAAAAAACGCCCTAAGCTTGTGTTTTTTTTGACTGTACGAACCCTTGAAATCACGTTTTTTCCCCAGAGTTCCTCCAGTGGTAATTAAAAAGGGCGGAAAAGTGCAAGATAGGGTTGTCCCGATACCAATATTTTGGTACTGGTACCAAAATATATTTTGGTACTTTTCTATATAAAGGGGCCCTAAAAAAAGGCATTATTAGCTTTATTTTAATAAAAACAACTAGGGTACATGAAACATATGTTTATTATTGCAATTTAGTCCTTAAATAAAATGTTGAACATACTAGACAACTTGTCTTTTAGTAGTAAGTAAACAAACAAAGACTCTTAATTAGTCTGCTGACATATGCAGTAACATATTGTGTCATTTATACACCTATTAATTTGCACACATTATAAAGAACAAACTGTAAAAATGTATTATTAATCTACTTGTTCATTTACCGTTAATATCTGCTTATTTTCTCTCTTAAAATGTTCTATCTACACTTCTGTTAAAATGTAATAATCACTTATTCTTCTCTTCTTTGATACTTTACATTAGTTTTGGATGATACCACACATTTAGGTATTGATCCGATATCAAGTAGTTACAGGATCATACATTGGTCATATTCAAAGTCCTCATGTGTCCAGGGATAGTATTTCCTGACTTTATAAACATAATATAAATGTTTTTTAAAAGGAAAAAATATTTTGTGGGGATAAAAAAATATTGATATAATAGTAATAGTATCGACTAGATACGCTATTGTACTTGGTATCATTACAGTAGATCCACCCATGGCATTTGTTTACATTGTGAGGGCGGTGAGCTATTGTATCCTCTTATGGTGTGTAGTGAAGCATGTTTAGCCATTCCTCCTCCTCCAGTGATAATAGTACATGTAAGAAACATACTTTATTTGTCGCCATGGAGGCCAGGATTAGTGATTTAGAAGTAGCTAAAATACTGCAGAGCTAGCTAGCCATGTCTTAAAGCACCTCTTCTCTGTGGGTGTTTCAGTGTTCTAACTTCACCTTTATCTTTACTTTTTACACCAAAATGCGTCCATTCTCCCTTTTCTGTCTACACACTGTGTCTGCTTGTAAGTACTCTGTGTGTATGCACGATATACGATATAAAACAGATAGCGCAGTCGACATATTTTTATTGTGAAAAAACCACTGGTATCGATTTTCAATTCACAGTATTCCCGTGTAAAAACCAACATATATTGTCGTGTAAAATTTTGGCCACCTTGACTGAAAAATCAACAGATTTTTTTTCCGACAGTGCACTGCGACAAAAAGTCAGATTTTATAGTAAAATACTTTGCCAGAATTTGCATGTACAACTGCATTTATGATTGTTAGTAACAGTTACAGGACTATTGTGTTTTTGCAATAATGCAGAATGAAATGAAAGTTTTGGGTGAGTGTTGTTGAAGGAAGACAAACACAAGCTACAACCTAACAACGAATATATTTATTTTATCTCTTTTCTCTTACAACTTCCCTCAAAACCACTTATTAACTGTTGAAATAATGAAACGGTTTCTATTTCTCCTCCCATCCCATCCACGACTGCCCTTTGACATGGAAGGGAGAAGTGGACAAGGAGGAGGAATAAGAGGAAGGTTCTGCAGAACGTGCTCACATGTGTGAAAGGAGAAGCATTTATTTTAGGAGTCTTGCGTGGGTGTACACAGATTTAAAGCACACACACACACACACACACACACACACACACACACACACACACACACGCGCTCGCAGATGAGCTCTGACCTACCTTTATACCAATCTGGGTTTGAAAACAACTGCTAAAATGCATTTCCTCTCTAGCTCCAAGACGTTTCCGTTTACTGTACCTCCAAGTATAGTCTTACACAACACACACACACAAACGGAGGAAAAACCGGGTCACATCCAGAGAAGAAAATTAAAAAAAACCAACAAGATATGAATTGATGTTTAAGGGGAGAAAAAGAAAGGCGTGACACCAAATGGCAGCGTGAAGGTCTGCATTGTTGTGTCATACCATGTCAGCGTTGCCACAATGTTATTATCCTGGAGAAAGCGTTGTCATGGCAATAAGGTCAGAGGCATGCTCATATGTCAAAAGGGATTTATACTGGGTTGACACCGTTTCTGTGCCTGCTGTCTGTGTTTGTATACAGTGTGTGTGTGTATACAGTACGTGTGTGTATACAGTGTGTGTGTAAACAGTATTTGTGTATATACAGTATGTGTATGCAGTGTGTGCGTATACAGTATGAGTGTGTATACAGCGTGTGTGTACATGTATACAGTATGTGTGTATACCGTATGTGTGTGTATACAGCGTGTGTGTACATGTATACAGTATGTGTGTATACCGTATGTGTGTGTATACAGTATGTGTGTATACAGTATGTGTGTATATAGTATATGTGTATACAGTGTGTGTATACAGTATGTGTGTATACAGTATGTGTGTATATAGTATATGTGTATACAGTGTGTGTATACAGTATGTGTGTATACAGTATGTGTGTATATAGTATATGTGTATACAGTGTGTGTATATACAGTATGTGTATACAGTATGTGTGCGTATACAGTGTGTGTGTATACTGTATACAGTATGTGTGTATACAGTGTGTGTTTGGGTATACAGTATTTGTGTGTATACAGAATGTGTGAATACAGTATGTGTGAATATACAGTATGTGTTTGTATAGTATATGTGTATACAGTGTGTGTATATACATTATGTGTATACAGTGTGTGTGTATACAGTATTTGTGTATATACAGTATGTGTATGCAGTGTGTGTGTATACAGTATGAGTGTGTATACAGCGTGTGTGTACATGTATTCCGTATGTGTGTGTACCGTATGTGTGTGTATACAGTATGTATGTATATAGTATGAGTATACAGTGTGTGTATATACAGTATGTGTTTAGAGTATGTGTGTGTATACAATGTTTGTGTATACTGTATACAGTATGTGTGTATACAGTGTGTGTTTGGGTATACAGTATTTGTGTGTATACAGAATGTGTGTATACAGTATGTGTGAATATAAAGTATGTGTGTATATAGTATATTTGTATACAGTGTGTGTATATACATTATGTGTATACAGTGTGTGTGTATACAGTATGTGTGTGTATACAGTATTTGTGTATATACAGTATGTGTATGCAGTATGTGTGTATACAATATGAGTGTGTATACAGCGTGTGTGTACATGTATACAGTATGTGTGTATACCGTATGTGTGTGTATACAGCGTGTGTGTACATGTATACAGTATGTGTGTATACCGTATGTGTGTGTATACAGTGTGTGTATACAGTATGTGTGTATATAGTATATGTGTATACAGTGTGTGTATACAGTATGTGTGTATACAGTATGTGTGTATATAGTATATGTGTATACAGTGTGTGTATATACAGTATGTGTATACAGTATGTGTGCGTATACAGTGTGTGTGTATACTGTATACAGTATGTGTGTATACAGTGTGTGTTTGGGTATACAGTATTTGTGTGTATACAGAATGTGTGTATACAGTATGTGTGAATATACAGTATGTGTTTATATAGTATATGTGTA
Organism: Nerophis ophidion; assembly: GCF_033978795.1. Taxonomy (NCBI): domain Eukaryota; kingdom Metazoa; phylum Chordata; class Actinopteri; order Syngnathiformes; family Syngnathidae; genus Nerophis; species Nerophis ophidion. The sequence continues at coordinate 35,550,112 of NC_084631.1, read as the reverse complement.
TACAGTGTGTGTATATACATTATGTGTATACAGTGTGTGTGTATACAGTATTTGTGTATATACAGTATGTGTATGCAGTGTGTGTGTATACAGTATGAGTGTGTATACAGCGTGTGTGTACATGTATACCGTATGTGTGTGTACCGTATGTGTGTGTATACAGTATGTATGTATATAGTATGAGTATACAGTGTGTGTATATACAGTATGTGTTTACAGTATGTGTGCGTATACAATGTTTGTGTATACTGTATACAGTATGTGTGTATACAGTGTGTGTTTGGGTATACAGTATTTGTGTGTATACAGAATGTGTGTATACAGTATGTGTGAATATAAAGTATGTGTGTATATAGTATATTTGTATACAGTGTGTGTATATACATTATGTGTATACAGTGTGTGTGTATACAGTATGTGTGTGTATACAGTATTTGTGTATATACAGTATGTGTATGCAGTATGTGTGTATACAATACGAGTGTGTATACAGAGTGTGTGTACATGTATACAGTATGTGTGTATACCGTATGTGTGTGTATACAGTATGTGTGTATACAGTGTGTGTGTATATACAGCATGTGTATACAGTATGTGTGCACATACAGTGTTTGTGTATACTGTATACAGTATGAGTGTGTATACAGTATGAGTGAGTATACAGTGTGTGTTTGGGTATACAGTATTTGTGTGTATACAGAATGTGTGTGTATACAGTATGTGTGGATAAACAGTATGTGTGTATACAGTGTGTGTATATACAGTATGTGTGCGTATACAGTGTTTGTGTATACTGTATACAGTATGTGTGTATACAGTATGAGTGTGTATACAGTGTGTGTTTGGGTATACAGTATTTGTGTGTATACAGTATGTGTGAATATACAGTATGTGTGTGTATACATAATGTGTGTATATAGTATGAGTGTGTATACAGAATGTGTGTATACAATATTTGTGAATATACAGTATGTGTGTATACAGAATGTGTGTATATAGTATGAGTGTGTATACAGCACATGTGTATACAGTATGTGAATATACAGTATGTGTCTACGCAGTATGTGTGTATACAGTATGTGTGTATATACAGTATGTGCATATATACAGTATGTGTGTATACAGTATGTGTGTATAGACAGTATGTGTATGTATACAGTATGCATGTATATACATTATGTGTGTATACAGTGTGTATACAGTTTGTGTGTATACAGTATGTGTGTATATACATTATGTGTGTATACAGTTTGTGTGTATACAGTATGTGTATGCAGTATGCATGTATATACAGTATGTGTGTATATACAGTATGTGTATGTATACAGTATGTGTGTATATACATTATGTGTGTGTATACAGTAAGTGTGTATACAGTAAGTGTGTATACAGTTTGTGTGTATACAGTATGTGTATACAGTATGCACGTATATACAGTATGTGTGTATATACAGTATGTGTATGTATACAGTATGCGTGTACATACAGTATGTGTGTATACAGTATGTGTATATATAGTATGTGTGTATATACAGTATGTGTGTGTATATACAGTATGTGTATGTATATACAGTATGTGTATGTATACAGTATGTGTGTATATACATTATGTGTGTGTATACATTATGTGTGTGTATACAGTAAGTGTGTATACAGTATGTGTATACAGTATGCACGTATATACAGTATGTGTCTACGCAGTATGTGTGTATACAGTATGTGTGTATATACAGTATGTGCATATATACAGTATGTGTGTATACAGTATGTGTGTATAGACAGTATGTGTATGTATACAGTATGCATGTATATACATTATGTGTGTATACAGTGTGTATACAGTTTGTGTGTATACAGTATGTGTGTATATACATTATGTGTGTATACAGTTTGTGTGTATACAGTATGTGTATGCAGTATGCATGTATATACAGTATGTGTGTATATACAGTATGTGTATGTATACAGTATGTGTGTATATACATTATGTGTGTGTATACAGTAAGTGTGTATACAGTAAGTGTGTATACAGTTTGTGTGTATACAGTATGTGTATACAGTATGCACGTATATACAGTATGTGTGTATATACAGTATGTGTATGTATACAGTATGCGTGTACATACAGTATGTGTGTATACAGTATGTGTATATATAGTATGTGTGTATATACAGTATGTGTGTGTATATACAGTATGTGTATGTATATACAGTATGTGTATGTATACAGTATGTGTGTATATACATTATGTGTGTGTATACAGTAAGTGTGTATACAGTATGTGTATACAGTATGCACGTATATACAGTATGTGTGTATATACAGTATGTGTATGTATACAGTATGTGTGTATACAGAAAGCATGTATATACAGTATGTGTGTATATATAGTATGTGTGTATATACAGTATGTGTGTGTATATACAGTATGTGTATGTATATAGTATATGTGTTTCCACCACATTAGCATTTAGCACTATATTTCCTATTAATGTGCCATAAAACTGGACAGGATGAAATCGCAGTCATCTTTGGTTAAGTAGAGATTGAATACATGTTTTCCTGACAAATGATCACAAAAATATCAGAACACTACAATGTTTGAGTGGATATACTGTATATACTGTGTTAATAAAGGAGAGGTAAATATCTCCAGCGATACAAGTAAATGATATTTCCGACACCTCGTTTACATTCGTAAGCTGTAACTTAGCGGTGATATATGCTATGTGGTGTAGCACGTAACCGTGATAATGCTAGTTGACAGACTTAGAAGTTACATCGCTCTGTGAAGGGACGTTAGCCGCTATCCCGCCAGGTAGTGTAAGCCATGTTGCGTTGAGGACGCTGTCCTTTTTTTTCCCGCTGTCAAATTTGCAAGACACAGAAGGGAAGTGTCATCATCAACATGCATGGTCACGATATGATGGCAGGATCAATACCTGAATCAATAGATGGGTATATATAATTTATATCGTCTTTATCGCACAACTCCAGCACCCCTCTTTGTGTCAAAGCAGCTTTAATAGTGGTACAAGTTGGAGACTCCTGTATTATCGGTTATTACAGAATGTTGTTTGTCCATCTGTGTTGGCCCTGCGATGAAGTGGCGACTTGTCCAGGGTGTACCCTGCCCTCCGCCCGATTGTAGCTGAGATAGGCGCCAGCGCCCCCCGCGACCCCAAAAGGGAATAAGCGGTAGAAAATGGATGGAAGATTCTTGTTGTAACAAAATCCCACGTAAACAACTGATTTCTGACAAAAATGTGTACTTCCTTGAGGGCCACATTGAGAAATAAAAATGTGTCTGGGGCCTGGTTTGTGTTTGTGTGTGTGTGTGTGTGTGTATGTATACACACACATATACATATATATATATACACACATATATACATATACACACACACACTTATAAATATATATATATATATATACACACATATACATACACACATTATATATATATATATATATATATATATATATATATATACACATATATATATATATATATATATATATATATATACACACACACACATATATACACACAAATATATATATTATATATATATATATATATATATATATATATATATATATATATATATATATATATATATATATATATATACACATACAAACCCCGTTTCCATATGAGTTGGGAAATTGTTTTGGATGTAAAGATGAACAGAATACAATGATTTGCAATTATTTTCAACCCATATTCAGTTGAATATGCTAAAAAGACAACATATTTGATGTTCAAATTGATAAACTTTATTTTTTTTTGCAAATAATCATTAACTTTAGAATTTGATGCCAGCAACACGTGACAAAGAAGTTGGGAAAGGTGGTAATAAATACTGATAAAGTTGAGGAATGCTCATCAAACACTTATTTGGAAAATCCCACAGGTGTGCAGGCTAATTGGGAACAGGTGGGTGCCATGATTGGGTATAAAAACAGCTTCCCAAAAAATTCTCAGTCTTTCACAAGAAAGGATGGGGCGAGGTACACCCCTTTGTCCACAACTGCGTGAGCAAATAGTCAAACAGTTTAAGAATAACGTTTCTCAAAGTACAACTGCATGAAATTTAGGGGTTTCAACATCTACGGTCCATAATATCATCAAAAGGTTCAGAGAATCTGGAGAAATCACTCCACGTAAGCGGCATGGCCGGAAACCAACATTGAATGACCTTCGATCTGTATCAAAAAACGACATCAATCTCTAAAGGATATCACCACATGGGCTCAGGAACACTTCATAAAACCACTGTCACTAAATACAGTTCGTCGCTACATCTGTAAGTGTAAGTTAAAGCTCTACTATGCAAAGCGAAAGCCATTTATCAACAACAACCAGAAACGCCGCCGGCTTATCTGGGCCCGAGATCATCTAAGATGGACTGATGCAAAGTGGAAAAGTGTTCTGTGGTCTAACGAGTCCACATTTCAAATTGTTTTTGGAAATATTCGACATCGTGTCATCCGGACCAAAGGGGAAGCGAACCATCCAGACTGTTATCGACGCAAAGTTCAAAAGCCAGCATCTGTGATGGTATGGGAGTGCATTAGTGCCCAAGGCATGGGTAACTTACACATCTGTGAAGGCACCATTAATGCTGAAAGGTACATACAGGTTTTGGAACAACATATGCTGCCATCTAAGCCCCGTCTTTTTCATGGACGCCCGTGCTTATTTCAGCAAGACAATGCCAAGACACATTCAGCACGTGTTACAACAGCGTGGCTTCGTAAAAAAAGAGTGCCGGTACTTTTCTGGCCCGCCTGCAGTCCAGACCTGTCTCCCATCGAAAATGTTAAGCGTAAAATATGACAGCGGAGACCCCGGACTGTTGCACGACTGAAGCTCTACATAAAACAGGAATGGGAAAGATTTCCACTCTCAAAGCTTCAACAATTAGTTTCCTCAGTCCCCGAACGTTTATTGAGTATTGTTGAAAGAAAAGGTGATGTAACACAGTGGTGAACATGCCCTTTCCCAACTACTTTGGCACGTGTTGCAGCCATGAAATTCTAAGTTAATTATTATTTGCAAAAAAAAAAAAGTTTATGAGTTTCAACTTCAAATATCTTGTTTTTGTAATGCATTCAATTGAATATGGGTTGAAAAGGATTTGCAAATCATTGTATTACATCTAACACAATTCCTCAACTCATATGGAAACAGGGTTTGTATAAGCGCAGATTACAACCATTGAAATACTTTGTATACTTCAAGGCTTACGGTAAATTGAAAGGAGCACTGCACATAATAATGGCAGATACTTTTCCGATGTTAAAGGTCTAAAAATTGTCTTAGAAACGTCCGGATTAATCATCTTAATAGGCCGTATGATCCCAGTGGGTCACAATTTGCCCAGGTCTGTTCTGCAGGCACCCACTTTCTTACTGCCCTCAGTCTCCTCTTGGATGGAAATTGTCTTTACAAAGTAAAATACCACTGAATTGTTGGTTAGCGTGTCTCATTCCAATGCCAGCCTGGTTTTTCACAATTTTCTGCATCAGCAAATTGACATTTTCAAGTGGAAAACTGATCCATTTGTATCGAGAGAGTCAAGCACCTTCGGCTATTTGATTGACCAAGCAGACGTCCCTTAGCAAATTGCACTTTCATTTCTAATTCTGGTCTGAAAAGTGAAACGTTGTGTCAGCCGTTTATCAAAAGTGGACTGTGACACACCGTGACACACCGATTCCTACTCCCTGGACTGATGAGGGGAAAGAAGAAGTGGAGAGAGAGTGAAAAACACCACAATTCCCCTCAACTCTTATAGGTTGTATTTACCTGGCCAAGTGGTGGGCCAGCGAGCGGCTCTCGTCTTTCTCTAAGGAAAATGCCCTCTGCTTGCTTTGTTTTAGGCTGTTGGACACATTTAAATTGCACAAAAAACAAATGTTTCTTCAGAGATCCTCGAGAGGTAATCAAGAAGAGCGAAAGATGGCACGCACTTCAGTCCATTGGAGCAAAGTCAATGTTAGCAGTGATCACTTCCTCAAAAGTTTGTTTGATGTACTTTCAATGTTTAGTATTTTCCATTTAAATATTATCTTGATAGTATTTGTATTACTTAAAACACATTTTTTGTTACGAGTTTTTAATAAAGCACCGACTTGGCATGTCTTAACAAAAGAAAGCAAATGTGAGCAAAACCTAAAAGAGTTCAGTTTTTTCCCAAAAGCAGCAATCAAATGAATCTTTCAGCACATACAATGTTAAAATCTATAGCTATATTTTGATAAACAATCATAAATTAATCTTTCAGCACGTACACAATGTTAACATCTATAGCTATATTTTGATAAACAATCATAAATTAATCTTTCAGCACGTACACAATGTTGACATCAATAGTTATATTTTGATAAAAAATCATAAATTAATATTTAAGCAAGTACACAATGTTGACATCTATAGTTATATCTTGATAAACAATCATATATTAATATTTAAGCAAGTACACAATGTTGACATCTATAGTTATATTTTGATAATCAAAAATGGATCTTTCAGCACGTACACAATGTTGACATCTATAGTTATATTTTGATACACAATCATACATTAATCTTTCTGCACATACACAATGTTGACATCTATAGTTATATTTTGATACACAATCATAAATTAATATTTCAGCACGTACACAATGTTAACATCTATAGCTATATTTTGATAAACAATCATAAACTAATCTTTCAGCACGTACACAATGTTGACATCAATAGTTATATTTTGATAAACAATCATAAATTAATATTTAAGCAAGTACACAATGTTGACATCTATAGTTATATCTTGATAAACAATCATATATCAATATTTAAGCAAGTACACAATGTTGACATCTATAGTTATATTTTGATAATCATAAATGGATCTTTCTGCACGTACACAATGTTGACATCTATATTTATATTTTGATACACAATCATAAATCAATATTTAAGCAAGTACACAATGTTGACATTTATAGTTATATTTTGATAAACAATCATAAATTAATATTTAAGCAAGTACACAATGTTGACATCTATAGTTATATTTTGAAAAACAATCATAAATGGATCTTTCAGCACGTACACAATGTTGACATCTATAGTTATATCTTGATAAACAATCATATATTAATATTTAAGCAAATACACAATGTTGACATCTACAGTTATATTTTGATAATCAAAAATTAATCTTTCAGCGTCTACACAATGTTGACATTTATAGTTATATTTTGAAAAACAATCATAAATGGATCTTTCAGCACGTACACAATGTTAACATCTATAGCTATATTTTGATAAACAATCATAAATTAATCTTTCAGCACGTACACAATGTTGACATCTATAATTATATATTGATACACAATCATAAATTAATATTTAATCAAGTACACAATGTTGACATCTATAGTTATATTTTGATAATCAAAAATCAATAATAACAATGTTGACATCTATAGTTATATTTTGATAATCAAAAATTAATCTTTCAATGTGTACACAATGTTGACATTTATAGTTATATTTTGATACACAATCATAAATTAATCTTTCTGCACGTACACAATGTTGACATTTATAGTTATATTTTGAAAAACAATCATAAATTAATCTTTCTGCATGTACACAATGTTGACATCTATAGTCATATATTGATAAACAATCATAACTGGATCTTTCAGCACATACACAATGTTGACATCTATCATTTTATTTTGATACACAATCATAAATTAATCTTTCTGCATGTACACTATGTTGACATCTATAGTTATATATTGATAAACAATCATAAATGGATCTTTCAGCACGTACACAATGTTGACATCTATAGTTATATTTTGATAATCAAAAATTAATCTTTCAGCGTGTACACAATGTTGACATCCATAGTTATATTTTGAAAAACAATCATAAATTAATCTTTCAGCACGTACAAAATGTTGACATTTATAGTTATATTTTGAAAAACAATCATAAATTAATCTTTCAGCACGTACACAATGTTGACATCTATAGTTATATTTTGATACACAATCATACATTCATCTTTCTGCAAGTACACTATGTTGACATCTATAGTTATATTTTGATAAACAATCATAAATGGATCTTTCAGCACGTACACAATGTTGACATCTATAGTTATATTTTGATAAACAATCATAAATGGATCTTTCAGCACATACACAATGTTGACATCTATAATTTTATTTTGATAAAGACTGAGAAAAACATGTATACTCATAACAGCGCGTGCAACAACAAACATCAGTAAAAGCAAAGTTAAATCATGAAATGCAACTTCACCCGAGCAAAACCGATGCATATTTATCCGAGAGAGTCTTGATACTAATTTGTTTGACCCAGCCACACACATAAAAGTTGTAGACCTCCATGCTTTTCCAAGTTTCCATCTGTTTTGTCATGAAGAATGTCTGGAAACGCGACCGACTAATAATGCTTGCGATCACTCGACAAATCTTTTTTTGTCAACGTGTAGGGATAGATTCCATTCCATGGTTGGATTTTTTGCTCATATTTGCTTATAGTGCTAAGATCTAAATCAAGGGGGCTCATTACGTCGATTACGAGCTACCGTTCGATGGCGGAGGGTGTGTCAGTCGATCGGCAGCTATTAAAAAAAGTAGACCTAAAAATTAGCGTTCATCAATCTTCACCAAGATGTGACTTTCATCACTTGATTGACATTCAGGGCACCCGAGGGTCTTGTCAGATGACGCTGGCAGCTGCCAAATAATTATTATGAAAAAATGATCAACAGGAAGAAAACACTTTTTATTTCAACACACTCTCGCCGTCAAAACTTGAAAAACCGACTGCACCGGTCCTGTCTTCACATTAAAAGTGCTGCTCCTGCCTGCCTGCTCTAACAAAATAAGAATCTCAGAAAGCTAGCGTGCACAAGCTAGCAAGCTACAGAGTTTGCCCCCAATGTATTTCTTGTAAAGCATGGGTGTCAAACTCTGGCCTGCGGGCCGAAATTGGCCCGCCGTGTAATTTCATTTGGCCCTTGAGGAAATATCAAATTAACATCAGAGCTGGCCCGTTGGTACTATACAGCGGCAGTGCCACTGTAACACTGCATTCACTGCTAATACTCATACTTATCAACCCTCCCGATTTTCCCGGGAGAATCCCGACGTTCAGTGCCCCTACCGAAAACCTCCCGGTGCAACCATTTCATCCGAATTTCTCCTGATTTTCCACCAGGACAACATTGTAGCAATTTCTACAACCTGTCGTAACGTCCGCTTTTCCTTCATACAAACAGCGTGCCGTCCAAGTCATATAATGTAAGCGACTTGTACACACACACAAGTGAATGCAAGGCTTACTTGGTCAACAGCCACACAGGTCACACTGAGGGTGGCCGTATAAACAACTTTAACACTGTTACAAATATGCGCCACACTGTGAACCCACACCAAACAAGAATGACAACCACATTTCAGGAGAACATCCGCACCGTAACACAAGATAAACACAACATAACCCCTTGCAGCACTAATTCTTGGGGGACGCTGCAATGTACACCCGAACCCCGCCCACCTCATTGTGGTTTTATTTTCAAGTTTATTAGCCTGTGGAATAAGTTAATGTTGATATTTACCTCAGAAGGCCGCAAATAGAAAAGAGGCATTATTTTTTTTATTTAAATTGTATTTAATATATCATTGCTGTTTTTTCGTTTGTTTTTGAAAGTTGATTTTGCACTATTATATTATATAAGCTTGTTCCATATACCGTGTTCAAGCAAAGCAGTGTAGCAAACTGAGCAATAATTAACGTTTTATTCACGCACTCTCTTGCTAATTCAAAGCTTGAATGTTTGATTCATTCATTATTGGTATTTTATTTTAAAATGTATTATTAGCCTGTGGAAAAACTCTATTTTGATATTTACCCCAGAAGGCTGGAAATAGAAAAGAGGCATTCAATTTTTATTAAAATGTTGTTTGATATGCCGTTGATCTTTTTGAATTATTATTATTTGAAACTGGATTTTGAATGTCACTATAAAGTTATAAAAGCCTTGCTTGTTCAATATTCAACGCAAAAAACTTGTTTGGGTCCCTATTAAAAGGTTCATTTGTTCAACCTTGGCCCGCGGCTTTGTTCAGTTTTGAATTTTGGCCCACTCTGTATTTGAGTTTGACACCCCTGTTGTAAAGTGTACTAAATGGAATATGGAAGCTGGACAAATAAGATGCCAAAAAGCAAGCATTGGACAGAAAGGAGGAATTTTTTCTCCTCCATTTGAAAATGTGGACGTTATCATCACTATCATCAATCAATGTTTACTTATGTAGCCCTAAATCACGAGTGTCTCAAAGGCCTGATTCCATTCAATACAAGTCATCACAATCACATCAACTTATATTCTTGTCTTCATGAAAGAAACATGCTTTCATTATCATTAAACACCTTTCACTTTTTAATGTCTCTTTCATAAATAAATCGATATTAATGATATATACAGTATGAATGAGGTAGATCCCATCCACTTTGTCAATACAAAAGTAGCTCGCCTGCAGAAAAAAGTGGTTTGCTGTACAGTAGCAATGTTGGTTTGAACTTAGACAAACTTTAATGATCCAGAAGGGAAATCGCTCCACACAGTAACTCGGTTACAAAGGCTTGTTTACTCCCGTTCAAAAGTCATGTGACGGAACACAACTTGTACGCAAAGATACGAATGGTTTCAGGAGAAGTCCCAGATGTTCCCGTCCAGTCAGCGGTCCGTCCTGATACTCCAATCCAAAGGCGAACGCCACAAAAATTGTTCCCTCATTTGCAATTAAAATGCTCTCATGTCTTCCTCAGAGGAGACAAGATGTAAATGTGACCTAGTTACTTTCTCCCAAACATGACTGGCGGATCAAAACATCACACCTTTGCTTCCTGGTACCATTGTTGTTTACCCCCAAACTCCCTGACCCCGCGGCCCCTGGGCCACCGGGGCGGATGAGAGCTGAAGTCATGATTATTTTCCCTGCTCGCGGACATCTGTCAAGTCCAACATGAAGCCATATGGTAGCCATTGTCCAGATTGACCACAGCCAGGGTGGCTTTGATTAAAATGGCATCTTCTAATCCGGAGCCAGGCGCGGTTTCCCCCCCACAAAAATAATTAACTTCATCCTCCCAAACATGACATTCCTGCTTTGTTTAGGGTGACAGTGTGATCTTTCAGAGCATCGTCCTCAACGAACCCCCCCAGTTTCTATTTAATACCCATAATCCTTTGTCTCTTCAGACTGCCGCTTTTCCCCCCTCGCTTCGCTTTCTTCACCCCCGCCTCCGCCTGACTTGTGATGCTCATCCAGAGCAAGATGAAGCACAGAACAATGGGCCCCTTTGGGAGCCCGAGTTCACCCGCAGTGTGCGATCCAGACATCCATGAATGTACACACAAAGCCTCATTGACGGCAAGAAGAGGGGTGACTCTCTCTTCTCGGGGATAAGGCCCGGGAGTGTGTGGCACGGGCTTGACGGGGAAATGACTTACCACGGCCGCAGGATCAAAAGCAGGGCCCAGGTAGACATGGATCCGGCATTCCTGAAGCATTGCGGCCCAGGGCAGTGTTGCAGGACAAGCTCCAGGCTGTGATCAAAGCAAGCACGGGTAAAGACCAGGTCAGAGGGCAGGGATAATTTGGCCAATGACCTGAGGTGGAAGCCGTGGTCAACAAGTAACGGAGAAAGTAAAATCGACTGATAAGCTCAAATAGATGTCCAATGAAGCTTCTGTTCACCTCAATTGGTGGGAAGTGAACACTTACAATTCCGTAGTTTTGTTGCCTTTCTTCGATCAAATGTGCCCTTGGTCACGTGAACCCACACAAATCCGATTAATATCGACTTATTTCAAGAACCGTATTTTCCGGACCACCAGATTATAAGGCGCACTGCCGATGAATGGTCTATTTTTGATCTTCTTTCATACACACTGTATTGCCAAAAGTATTTGGCCACCCATTCAAATATTGAGAACTAGGTTTCCTTATCACTTTGCCCGGCCACAGGTGTTAAAAATCAAGCACTTAGGCATTGACTCAAAAACTCCTTTGTCCCACACGCCATTAGACTGTACAACTCATCTCTGGGGAGGGGGTGGGGGGTACCAGGATGACAGGGGATGCAAAACAATAACAGTGCAATACTTTTTCACAACATGGTCACTACAGCTTAGTTTATCTTGTTATATTATTATTAGAGTCCGCAGGCCCATTGCAAAAGGACTCCACAGGAGTCCTTTTGCAATGGGCCAAGGACCCTATTCAAACTGCTGTGTTTTATTATTATTCCGCACCTTCGCACCCTAATTTGACCCCCTTAACATGCTTCAAAACTCACCAAATTTGACACACACGTCGGTATAGCAAACCTTCCCAAGTTATTAAGCAACCAAACCCCAAAAATGAAAATTGCGCGCTAGCGCCCCCTAGGAAAAAAAACAACAACAGGAATTTCCGTTAGGAATGTTGTAGAGACATGAAACAAAAACTTCTATGTAGAACTGACTTAGACCTACAATTCGTAATTTTACTTTCTCGGGCAAAAATCAACAATAGGTTGGCAAAAACCCCTTCAATACAAAATTTTCGCAAAAAATGCTATTTTTGCCTCTTTGAACTGTAATTTGACCCCCTTAAAATGCTTCAAAACTAACCAAACTTGGCACACACATCAGTACTGGCAGAAATTGCAATCTAATGAAAAAACTAAACCCGAAAATTTAAAAATGCGCTCTAGCGCAATTTTTGAATAAAACACAGCAAAAACTGCTCCTAGGAAGAAAACACAAACAAAACTGCTTGTAACTTCCAGTAGGAATGCCGGAAAGACATGAAACAAAAACTTTTGTGTAGGTCTCAGTTAGACCTACATTTAGATGATCGACATCCTTCGGCAAAAATCAACAGGAAGTTAAAAATTACCCCTTCAAAATAAAAGTTTTGTAAAAACCCGTCACCTTTTTCAAACGTAAACTCCTCCGAGTGCGTTTGTCGTTTTGGCTTCAAACTCGCACAGGAGAGCCTTTTGATTAAAACTATCCAACAAAGTTTTGATTACTGCTCCGGTTTTGATTTTACGCGCCTTCAAAGAACCTCTGCGCAAAGTTTCCTAAAAAATGTCATTTTTGCCTCTTTGAGCTGTAATTTGACCCCCTTAAAATGCTTCAAAGTGCAAGTTAAAGCTCTACTATGCAAAGCGAAAGCCATTTATCAACAACATCCAGAAACGCTGATCTGTAATTTGACCCCCTTAACATGCTTCAAAACTCACCAAATTTTACACACACATCAGGACTGGCGAAAATTGCCATCTAATAAAAAACCAAACCCCAAAAGTCAAAATTGCGCTCCAGCGCCCCTTAGGAAAAAACCCAGACAAAACTGCTTGTAACTTCTGTTAGGAATGTCGTAGAGACATGAAACAAAGACCTCTATGTAGGTCTGACTTAGACCAGGGTTTGGCAGCGGCCAAAGGCGGACCTGACCAACGCTGCTTGCAGCTTTAATTTTACTGTTATAATTGTATTCCTATTGTTGCTTTTTATTTGTATTCTTTTTGTAATATTTTTCTATTTTGTTTACATTTATACCCCCGGTATTTACTTTTAAATTTTTAAATTGATCTCAACTCTGTACACTGCTGCTGGAATTTTAATTTCCCTGAATGAATCAATAAAGTATTATCTATCTATCTATCTATGGAGACTGTTTCTGCAAACATTTGTGAAAGAACGGGCCGAGTGATTTCCAGCGTGGAACTTGTTTTTAAGTTCTTTTTATTTAAACATTTTATTTTTTTTTTACCAATTCTGTGTTTTTATGTTCATGTTGTAAGTCATTTGTACTTTTAACTATATTGCTTGACCGCTTCTGTTGTTCAATGTATTCATGAAACCTGTTTTTACCGCCCTCTCAGTCAGGTCACTTTTGCTAAATAGATTTTCAGCTCAGTTAGGTTTTACCCAGTTTAATAAAGGAACATGAAATGATCGGAAAGAAATAAAGAAAAAGATTGCTATTTTAGTCAACTGCTTTGACTATTTACTGTAAATACAAATTAGGTAATATGTTGAAGAGGTTCATAGAGCCCACATATGTGTATTCATAAATGGTTGATTTGTATAGGCTGGTAAGGTAAAGTTTTGTACCTGACAAGTTTCTGCAGCCTTCATCCGAAACTTGTCAGTTGCAAAACTTTACTTTACCAGCCTAAATAAATCAAACATTTATGAATACAAACAACGTAGTGAATTATTTTTAATTGCTGGTTTACATGCCAATACATTGTTGCATATTAATTTGCACATCACTGAATAACGTATGAATAACAATGTTTCTTCTGGGCATGTTTGGAATAAATGAGCTCAAGGAAAATGTACTTCATATGATCTATAGCTATTGATGTTTTTTGTATACTTAATTACTGACTAACAAAACATACACATACGTTTTATTCTGTACTAATTTCAAAAGGTTTAGTGTCAAAATACATTTTCAGGTTTCTCTCCCCGGCCAGGGTGTGCTGGCATCATATTCGAAGTGTCTTTATCTTTCATTTGTATGCTTGTGGGTGTAAACCAGGGATAGGGAACCTATGGCTCTAGAGCCAGTTGTGGCTCTTTTGATGACTGCATCTGGCTCTCAGATAAATCTTAGCTGACATCGCTTAACACGGTAAGTAATGAATAATTCCGCCGGTAATCACATTGTCAAAAATAACATTCAAAATATAAAACATTCTCATGCATTTTAATCCATCCATCCGGTTTCTACCGCACCTGTTCAAGAAGTCGCATTAATGGTCAGAAGTATTTTATTTATTGTTGGTTAGCTTCAGAAAAACAATGTTATTAAAAAGAATAGGAGACTTATTATACCGTATTTTTCGGATTATAAGTCGCAGTTTTTTTCATAGTTTGGCCAAGGGTGCGACTTATACTCCGGAGCGATTTATGTGTGAAATTATTAACACATTACTGTTAAATATCAAATATTATTATTTATCTAATTTGCAGAAGAGACGAAGAAAATGTCAGCAATCGTCACACACATGTCAACCAATAAGAATTTGGCGGGGGAGGGTCATGGCAGAAGTGCATTGTGGGTCATGGAATGCTAATTGCTATATGCCATATGCTACTGCCGTAGCTATTAAAATGGATCATTTCAACGTTGGCGGTAACTTATAAAAACTGAGAAGGGCTGAACAAAAATGGCGCCGAAAAGCAAATCCTGTACTGGAGATTACAAGCTGGACGTAGTGAAATATGCAGCAGAAAACGACAAGAGGAAGCGGCGCATACTTTTGGAGTTGGCAGAGTTGTTTAGAAGCGACGTTGAGGAAGAATATTACATGGGATTTATCGATTAGGAGTGACAGATTGTTTAGTAAACGTATCGCATGTTCTATATAAGAAATCTGTGTTCAAAAGACTCCGGCTTATTAGTGATTCCTAGAGCCCAAAAAAAGTCTGCGGGCTATAGAGCGTTTTCCGTTCGGGCTCCAGTACTCTGGAATGCCCTCCCGGTAACAGTTGGAGATGCTACCTCAGTAGAAGCATTTAAGTCTCACCTTAAAACTCATCTGTATACTCTAGCCTTTAAATAGACCTCCTTTTTAGACCAGTTGATCTGCCGCTTCTTTTCTTTCTCCTATGTCCCCCCCTCCCTTGTGGAGGGGGTCCGGTCCGATGACCATGGATGAAGTACTGGCTGTCCAGAGTCGAGACCCAGGATGGACCGCTCGTCGGGACCCAGGATGGACCGCTCGCCTGTACCGG
Organism: Nerophis ophidion; assembly: GCF_033978795.1. Lineage (NCBI taxonomy): Eukaryota > Metazoa > Chordata > Actinopteri > Syngnathiformes > Syngnathidae > Nerophis > Nerophis ophidion. Next base: position 35,534,258 of record NC_084631.1, on the reverse strand, counting down.
TTGGGGACATCTCTACGCTGCTGATCCGCCTCCGCTTGAGATGGTTTCCTGTGGACGGGACTCTCGCTGCTGTCTTGGATCCGCTTGAACTGAACTCTCGCGGCTGTGTTGGAGCCACTATGGATTGAACTTTCACAGTATCATGTTAGACCCGCTCGACATCCATTGCTTTCGGTCCCCTAGAGGGGGGTGGGGGGTTGCCCACATCTGAGGTCCTCTCCAAGGTTTCTCATAGTCAGCATTGTCACTGGCGTCCCATTGGATGTGAATTCTCCCTGCCCACTGGGTGTGAGTTTTCCTTGCCCTTTTGTGGGTTCTTCCGAGGATGTTGTAGTCGTAATGATTTGTGCAGTCCTTTGAGACATTTGTGATTTGGGGCTATATAAATAAACATTGATTGATTGATTGATATGTTATAGTTATTTGAATGACTCTTACCATAATATGTTAGGTTAACATACCAGGCACCTTCTCCGTTGGTTATTTATGCCTCATATAACGTACACTTATTCAGCCTGTTTACTATTCTTTATTTATTTTAAAATTCCTTTCAAATGTCTATTCTTGGTGTTGGATTTTATCAAATAAATTTCTCCCAAAAATGCAACTTATACTCCAGTGCGATATATATGTTTTTTTTCCTTCTTTATTATGTATTTTCGCCCGGTGCGACCTATACTCCGGAGCGATTTATAATCCGAAAAATACGGTACTCTAAAAATGTTGGTCTCACTTAAAATTGCACGCATTTAGTTGTATTCAATCTTTAAAAAAATATTATATGGCTCTAAGGAAAATAATTTTTAAAATATTTAGCTTGTATGGCTCTCTCAGCCAAAAAGGTTCCCGACCCCTGGTATAAACAGTCTTCTCCACCTGTGAATGTGTTGGTCCCACATAGAGATTGTTGCAAAGAACTGCTTTCCAATCGCATAATAAACCCGACTAACTTAGTGTCATATTGTAACCAAGTGTGGCAAACAAAAGGCGCATTAGCTTACGTACAAAATGATTACCATGAATTGATTAACGTGGACTCCGACTTAAACAAGTTGAAAAACTTATTCGGGTGTTACCATTTAGTGGTCAATTGTACGGAATATGTACTGAACTGTGCAATCTACTAATAAAAGTATCACTCAATCAATCAATCAATCAAATTATATAAGAACTATCTTGACACTTCAGGTGACACAGACCATAGTCTGTGGAATGGTTCCTTACATTTAGTAGTAGGTTCAACTAGTCCATAGGACACAATTTTGTTCACAAGCGTACAGCTTGGATTTGTAATCATTGAGGAGTTTCTCCTGTAGATTCCAACACAGACAATTATCTACCAACCAGTCAATAGACAGCATTCTACCAAGATCCACTTTACATAAAAGATCAGTATCAAACTCTCTGGAGAGCTTTTTTGGGGGAAAACGGTGTGCCACGCTGAATTTAACCCAACACTTGAATGAAAATACAATGGACCTGATAGGCCACTCAAAAGTTCTCAACTTCCCATTATTTGTTCACTGCTTCCTTTTGACCTTTTAACGTAAGAATGCCCACCATACAAGCGTGTGATAGCATCTTATCACACACGTCAGCCACACCCGGGTCGGCTACGACTTCTTCTCCACCATCCTTCCATCTAAGGCCCCTTTTAGACTAAACCGCTTCATGTTATCCAGGGTAAACCCCACCTAACCTTATCCTTGTCCACACACACACACACACACACACACAATGGTCGTTTAAGTCCCCCTTCTCCCCTCCGTCAGCCGGCGCAACGCGACTTAGTACGTATGCGTGGAAAAAGTGCAGGTCAGAGTCGCCTCCAGTGTTGCTTTGTGTGCAAGTTCTTAAATGTAACTTAAATGTAACTCCTCAGTGGCCTAGTGGTTAGAGTGTCCGCCCTGCAATGGGTAGGTCGTGATTTCAAACCCCGGCCGAGTCATACCAAAGACTATATAAATGGGAGCCATTACCTCCCTGCTTGGCACTCAGCATCAAGGGTTGGAATTGGGGGTTAAATCAACAAAAATGATTCCCTGCTCACTGTTCACCTCAATTCCCAGGGGGTGATCAAGGGTGATGGGTCGAATGCATAGAATAATTTTGCCACACTTAGTGTGTGTGTGACAATCAATCAATCAATGTTTATTTATATAGCCCAAAATCACAAATGTCTCAAAGGACTGCACAAATCATTACGACTACAACATCCTCGGAAAAACCCACTAAAGGGCAAGGAAAACTCACACCCAGTGGGCAGGGAGAATTCACATCCAGTGGGACGCCAGTGACAATGCTGACTATGAGAAACCTTGGAGAGGACCTCAGATGTGGGCACCCCCCCTCCCTCTAGGGGACCGAAAGCAATGGATGTCGAGCGGGTCTAACATGATACTGTGAAAGTTCAATCCATAGTGGCTCCAACACAGCCGCGAGAGTTCAGTTCAAAGCGGATCCAAGACAGCAGCGAGAGTCCCGTCCACAGGAGACCATCTCAAGCGGAGGCGGATCAGCAGCGTAGAGATGTCCCCAACCGATACACAGGCGAGCGGTCCATCCTGGGTCCCGACGAGCGGTCCATCCTGGGTCTCGACTCAATCATTTGTACTTTAACTTTAACTTATTATCCAGTGTTGTGGTATTCCAATGAACTGGAATCCAGTGTGCTGTAGAGCCCTATGGTAGTGAATCACACCTGAGCCACCATAAATTAATCACATCTTTAACGGACACAATGAGACAAAGAACATTTGACAACAATGATCTAGATATCTGGTCAGGACACTCCTCACTCTTCTGCCTTCACCTTCATTGGCCATTCCTTTTTGGTGACTTTACAGCATATACTCTGGACTTAGATGTTGAATCCGCAACATACATGGCGGACAATAACTACTACGGTCTGCTTTACCAGTCCAAATGCATTCGCCGTTTTCCTCGAAGACCAGGTAATACAAAGCACACGCTACCTATTTTATCACATCCACAGGAGCCCACATTCTCGTTGACTCTCCTTCGACAAATGGACAAAGTTTTTCGGTAAGTAGAATCACAGCTGACCCGAACATTGGAACGTTCTCTTGCCCTCTGAGAAGTGTTGGATCCCAAATAGCTGCAATATTTCCAGTGGTTAGGTCCGAGTTACGAAACCGCTTTATTATGAAGCTGGCTGTGGCGCGTTCTGACGTCACTTCCTGTGTGGGGCGCGGTCTTTCTGGCGTCACTTCCTCTCCGCACTCAGTTTTTTAAACAATGAATGAGTCCGTACAAATCTAAGAGCCAGAGATTCAAGAAATACACGGCGCACTTGCTCGCGTAAAAAATTGTCCGAAGAGGGGCGCCTTCAGCACCCCCAAGTCCGAGTCCATGATTCACGTCCGGAAAAGGGTAGAGTGCCATCTCCGGGTTGGGGAGGAGATCTTGCCCCAAGTAAAGGAGTTCAAGTACCTTGGAGTCTTGTTCACGAGTGAGGGAAGAGTGGATGGTGAGATCGACAGGCGGATCGGTGCGGCGTCTTCAGTAATGCGGACGCTGTATCGATCCGTTGTGGAGAAGATGGAGCTGAGCTGGAAGGCAAAGCTCTCAATTTATCGGTCAATCTACGTTCCCATTCTCACCTATGGTCACAAGCTTTGGGTTATGACCAAAAGGACAAGATCACGGTCGAAATGAGTTTCCTCCGCCGGGCGGCGGGGCTCTCCTTTAGAGATAGGGTGAGAAGCTCTGCCATCCCGGAGGAACTCAAAGTAAAGCCGCTGCTCCTCCACATGGAGAGGAGCCAGATGAGGTGGATCGGGCATCTGGTCAGGATGCCACCTCGGGCACGTTCGACTGGTAGGAGACCACGGGGAATACCCAGGAAACATTGGGAAGACTATCTATTTGGGGCGGCATGGCGTAGTGGGTAGAGTGGCCGTGCCATAAACCTGAGGGTTGCAGGTTCGCTGCCCACCTATGGACATCAAAGTCGCTGCCATTGAGTCCTTGGGCAGGACACTTCACCCTTTGCCCCCGGTGCAGCTCACACCGGTGAATGAATGATGAATGAATGATTGGTGGTGGTCGGAGGGGCCGTAGGCGTAAACTGGCAGCCACGCTTCCGTCAGTCTACCCCAGGGCAGCTGTGGCTACTGATGTAGCTTACCACCACCAGGTGTGAATGAATGATGGGTTCCCACTTCTCTGTGAGCGCTTTGAGTATATAACAATAGAAAAGCGCGATATAAATCTAATCCATTATTATTATTATTATTATTATCTCTCCCGGCTGGCCTGGGAACGCCTCGGGATTCCGGGGAGGAGCTGGACCAAGTGGCTGGGGAGAGGGAAGGGGGACGGCGTGGCCAAGTTGGGAGAGTGGCCGTGCCAGCAATCTCAGGGTATCTGGTTCAATTCCCACCTTCTACCATCCTAGTCACATCCGTTGTGTCCTTGAGCAAGACAATTGCTCCTGATGAGTGGTGGTTAGCACCTTGCATTGCAGCTCCCGCCATCAGTGTCTGAATGTGTGTGTGAATGGGTGAATGTGGAAATAGTTTCAAAGCACTTTGAGTTCCTTAAAAAATGTAGAAAAGCGCTATACAAGTATAATCCATTTACCATTTAAGTCTGGGCTTCCCTGCTTAGGCTGCTGCCCCCGCTACCTGACCTCGGATAAGTGGAAGAAGATGGATGGACGGGTCTTAAAGATGGTTTAGTGTAGCTGAAACGGGGCTTAGGCTAAATAATTATTCATTTAAAGGGGAACATTATCACCAGACCCATGCAAGCGTCAATATATACCTTGATGTTGCAGAAAAAAGACCATGTATTTTTTTAACCGATTTCCGAACTCTAAATGGGTGAATTTTGGCAAATTAAACGCCTTTCTGTTTATCGCTCTTTTAGCGATGACGTCAACGTGACGTCACCGAGGTAACACACCCACCATATTCATTTGCACATTACAAACACCAGGTCTCAGCTCTGTTATTTTCCGTTTTTTCGACTATTTTTTGGAACCTTGGAGACATCATGCCTCCTCGGTGTGTTGTCGGAGGGTGTAACAACACTAACAGGGAGGGATTCAAGTTGCACCACTGGCAAGAAATCTGCCGCCAGACCCCCATTGAATGTGTCAGAGTGTCTCCACATTTGACCGGCGACGCTAAGACAGACATGGCACAGAGATGTATGGATAACCTGCAGGTGCATTTGCAACGATTAAGTCAACGAAATCACAAAGGTGAGTTTTGTTGATGTTGTTGACTTATGTGCTAATCAGACATATTTGGTCACGGCATGACTGCCAGCTAATCGATGCTGACATGCTACGCTAATCGATTCTAACATGCTATTTACGCTAGCTGTATGTACATTTGAAACTAGAGACCCACATTTAATGCGAAACAAACACTTACCAATCGACGGATTTAAGTTGCTCCAGTGTCACAAGATGCGAAAGTCCTGATCGTTTGGTCCGCACATTTTACCGGCGATGCTAATAAGGCAGCCATGCTATGGGCCACTTCATTAGGTACACCCACACTATGGCCGAATAGCGTCAATAGCTATTCGCTCAATAGCTTCAGTTTCTTCTTCAATTTCGTTTTCGCTATCTTTCTCCATACTCCGACCATCTGTTTCAATACATGCGTAATCTGTTGAATCGCTTAAGCCGCTGAAATCCGAGTCTGAATCTGAGCTAATGTCGCTATATCTTGCTGTGGTAACCGCCATGTTGTTCGTATTGGCAGCCCTGTATGACGTCACAGGGAAATGGGCAGTGGTTTCGAAGATAGCGAAAATAAGGCACTTTAAAGCTTTATTTAGGGATATTCCGGGACCGGTAAAATTTTTGAAATAAACTTCAAAAAATACAACAAGCCACTGGGAACTGATTTTTATTGTTTTTAACCCTTTTGAAATTGTGATAATGTTCCCCTTTAAGGGGTTATCCGTCTTAGTGTAGACATAGCCTAAGGTTTGGCTTGGCTCCCAACCCAGCCCCCCCCCATATTCTTCTCAATGCATTCCAGCCTGCAGTCCAACTCTATGAACTCAGTCCCAGCTGATGCCCCTCTTGCTGTGCGTGTGTGAATAATGTGTGAAGGATTGCTTCTCAGCGCCTTACCCCCCCTGACGCTCAGTGGTAGTCCCATGACAATGCCTCCCTTATATGCAAACAACACATGTGCACACGCAAGCACAGCTCGGCTACGGGCGAGCCTCGTCACTAACCCCGATGCCGTCGTCATCGCCGCGACGGCGCGTACCTTTTCCTTTTTCCTGGGAAGCAGAAGAAAGGCGTAGTTTGATGTTGTCCCATCTGCAAAAGCGTAGCGTGATGGTACCTCAGGCGGGCTGAAGAAGCCCCATTCACAGGAGGAGATGGCCGGAGGAGACGGGAGCGCCGGCGTGCCAGGCATTCCGCAGCACACAGTGGACACATTATTATGACATTTCCAAGGCCAAGTCGACAGATACAGCGTGATATGTGTGTGAGAAAGGGTCGCCCCCCCCCCTTGGTGTGACCGATACGGCAGAGCCCGGGTCCGGCATGAAGGAGCCCCTGAATGTTTGGCAACATGACAGAATGTGTGCACACGTCCTTCTTGGGCGACAATGTAAAATGAAAGAAAATCCCTCCCTCGGAAGACAAAAAGTATTCTTCCTGGAGAGTTGGTTTCCTTGCGTTGTCATGGATACGCAACTCGGTCAAGGTTGTGGGGGCAGCTGCGGATTCTTAGTTAGTCCTGACTCACAGCAACACTTACGAAACGCGGTAAAAGTGTAAGGCGGATGCATGAACAGCATAATGAACCTTTCTGTAGGATATTCTATCCATGCACTTCATTCAAGTTCAGCTCCACACCACCTGTATCACCTTTAGTCATTTTGCAATATTTAGTATTGCTTCATTCTTCATGTTTTGCTTACACGAGTAAGATTTTAGCACTGCATGTTGGTTAAAATGAGGCGGGCCTGGGACCACCATGATGGCTCACGTTAGGGCTGGGCGATATTAGATTAGATTAGATTAGATTAGATAGTACTTTATTTATTCCGTCAGGAGAGTTCCTTCAGGAAAATTAAAATTTTCAGCACAATCCCATTCAAGTTTAGAAAAACATTACAGGGAGACAGAACAGGATCGCTGACGGGTCTGCCGGCTTCCAGCGCCCCTTACAAAAAAGATGAGATACAGGTAAACAAGGAGGGGGAATAGAAGATTAAAACAAAATTTAAAAAATCGGTCTTAGCCTGGGCCCTGGAGAGGAGGTGCAGACTGAGGCCAAGGGAAAAAACAACAACTCATAGCCATGGTACACATCCCTCTTTCATGTGTGTAAGAGGGAAACATCAAACATCAAAGAACACAGAGGACATTAAAGACATTAAAGCAGCAGATACAACCAGACACTTCTACATACTAGCTATGAATAAAAAGTAAAAGAAACATATTCACTGTGGTGGCCTCTGGGGTGTTCCACGCCATCGTCCGCTGGGGTGGAGGGAGCATGGCCAGAGACAGGAGCAGACCCAACAAAGCAACCAAGATAGCCGACTCCATTTTCGGCCTGTGTCCATTCCGCATATATCGATATATACGATATATCGCGGGTTTGTCTCTGTGCGATATAGAAAATGACCATATCGTAATATTCGGATATACGTTCACATGCAGGACTTTTAGCTGCGGGCGTACACTTGTGAAGTGAAGTGAATTATATTTATATAGCGCTTTTTCTCTAGTGACTCAAAGCGCTTTACACAGTGAAACCCAATATCTAAGTTACATTCAAACCAGTGTGGGTGGCACTGGGAGCAGGTGGGTAAAGTGTCTTGCCCAAGGACACAACGGCAGTGATTAGGATGGCGGAAGCGGGCATCGAACCTGCAACCCTCAAGTTGCTGGCACGGCCACTCTATCAATCGAACTAAACCGCCCCACACTTCAGGGTCTCCTCGCTCTTTCCTGTCTCTCCTTCTCGCAGACAAGCAGGCTTACATACGTCACACGTCACATACACGCCCTCGCAGGGCAGAGAGGTTAAAAAAAAAAAAAAAGGGCAGAGAGGTAGCGGCGTGGCTAATGTTAGCTGCTAACGTAGCCGTACGAGAGAAAGATGGTGCGGATCTGGTAACAAATGAATGAAGAATTAATTCCCGAAAACAACAGCAGGGTTTTCATCGTCTGGCGGTGGTTCGGCTTCAAGTCGAACAGACAAACGTAATTAGTCATGGGGGGGTGGGGGTGGGGGGGGGGGGGGTTGGGGGTCGGCGGCGTTGCTATAAAAAGTAGCATTACTGCTAATATGTAGCATCGTTTGTAAAGTCACTCGCTAGAGAATGAAAACAATTTCATAACCTTAGTAACATACCACATAGTGAAGGACGAATACTATTTGATTTCCATACAATGCAACTCATTTTTATTTGATACTTAAAATGTCTCTGACAAGCTTGCGATTTATGTTTTGGAAATGACTTGAATGTTTGTGCCATTGCTTAATAACTTTAATAAATACACTTTTGTTCAATTGACTTAGTTGTGATTTCCCTCTCTGCATGAAAGTTTAAAAGTAGCATATATGAATGCAGTATGAAGAAGAATGTTTTAATGTATACACATATAATCATCATACTGCTGTGATTATATGCATCAAGTGTTCATTCAAGGCCAAGGCAAAATATCGTAATATATATAATATATCGCGATATGGCCTAAAAATATTGCGATATTAAAAAAAGGCAATATCGCCCAGCCCTAGCTCACGTACACAAGCCCCCTGCCTGCAAGCTTTGTATTAGTGATGCAATAGTTCTGCAAAGATAGAAACTACGGTACATACACGCGACCTACGATACAAAGTAGGGTTGTACGGTATTAGTATAGTACCGCGATTCTACCGACTTTACCATAAATTGATTAACGTGGACCCCGACTTAAAGGAGAACATTATCACCAAACCTATGCAAGCGTCAATATATACCTTGATGTTGCAGAAAAAAGACCATGTATTTTTTTAACCGATTTCCGAACTCTAAATGGGTGAATTTTGGCAAATTCAACGCCTTTCTGTTTATCGGTCTTTTAGCGATGATGTCAGAACGTGACATCACCGAGGTAACACACCCGCCATATTCATTTTTACAGTACAAACACCGGGTCTCAGCTCTGTTTTTTTCCATTTTTTCGACTATTTTTTGGAACTTTGGAGACATCATGCCTCGTTGGTGTGTTGTCGGAGGGTGTAACAACACTAACAGGGAGGGATTCAAGTTGCACCACTGGCAAGAAATCTGCCACCAGACCCCCATTGAATGTACCAGAGTGTCTTCTCATTTGACCGGCGATGCTAAGACAGACATGGCACAGAGATGTATGGATAACCTGCAGATGCATTTGCAACGATTAAGTCAACGAAATCACAAAGGTGAGTTTTGTTGATGTTGTTGACTTATGTGCTAATCAGACATATTTGGTCACGGTATGAGTGCCAGCTAATCGATGCTAACATGCTACGCCAATCGATGCTAACATGCTATTTACGCTAGCTGTATGTACATTTGAAACTAGATACCCACATTTAATGCGAAACAAACACTTACCAATCGACGGATTTAAGTTGCTCCAGTGTCACAAGATGCGAAAGTCCTGATCGTTTGGTCCGCACATTTTACCGGCGATGCTAACAAGGCAGCCATGCTATGGGCCACTTCATTAGGTACACCCACACTATGGCCAAATAGCGTCAATAGCTATTCGCTCAATAGCTTAAATTTCTTCTTCAATTTCCGTTTTCGCTATCTTTCTCCATACTCCGACCATCTGTTTCAATACATGCGTAATCTGTTGAATCGCTTAAGCCGCTGAAATCCGAGTCTGAATCCGAGCTAATGTCACTATATCTTGCTGTGGTAACCGCCATTTTGTTTGTATTGGCAGCCCTGTATGACGTCACAGGGAAATGGATAGGGGTTTCGAAGGTAGTGAAAATAAGGCACTTTAAAGTTTTATTTAGGGATATTCCGGGACCGGTAAAATTTTGAAAAAAACTTCAAAAAATACAAGCCACTGGGAACTGATTTTTATTGTTTTTAACCCTTTTGAAATTGTGATAATGTTCCCCTTTAAACAATTTGAAAAACTTATTCGGGTGTTACCATTTAGTGGTCAATTGTACGAAATATGTTCTGTACTGTGCAATCTACTAATAAAAGTTTCAATCAATCAATCATATTCGGTACTACACCGCCTCTAAAAAGCAGTGGCGGGCCGTGCCTTTCCCACCTAGGCCTTCAATGATGACCTCTCAAAATACCATCATCGATGTCACCACATGACCATTGCTGGAGAAATACTACACAGGAACACAATTACGCACTACTGGGCGTTGTACATTTAAAAATCAATAAAGCCGCACCAACAATTACAAAGTTAAAGTACCAATGATTGTCACACACACACTATGTGTGGTGAAATTTGAAATCTGGTGAAATTCTGTATAATTTAACAGAGTAAAACATGTGGGAATTACACTGCTGGACTCTAGAAAGAGGTTCCACAGGCTCTGTAGCAGAACCTCCAGGTTCTGTAACAGCTTCTTCCCCTCAGACCGTAAGACTCTTGAACGCATCAAAAAAATCCCCTCAATTCCCCCCCAAAATTAATTAACTTGCTAGAATATAAAACAGTATAACATACATCCATAAACCTGGATGCATATGCAAAAGTGCAATATATTTATCTGTACAGTAATATAATTATTGAAAATTAAAGTAGCAATGATTGTCACACACACACACACTTGGTGTGGTGAAATTTGTCCTCTTCATATGACCCATCCCCTTGTTCACCCCCTGGGAGGAGAGGGGAGCAGTGAACAGCAGCGGTGGCCGCGGCCGGGAGTCATTTCTGGTGATTAAACCCCCAATTCCAAGCCTTGATGCATAGTGCCAAGCAGGAAGGTCATGGCTCCCATTTTTATAGTCTTTGGTATGACTCGGCCGGGGTTTGAACTCACAACCTGCACCTTATTGCTTTAGTATCCTGCACTACCATGAGCTCTTGCAACAAAACGTCGTTCTTATCTGTACTGCAAAGTTCAAATTTGAATGACAATAAAAAGGAAGTCTAGACTAGTCTAGTCTAATATTTAGTACATGTGATATTAACTTAACACATGCACCGTGAGCTATGTTAAGCCTTTCTTCCTATAATTTTGATGATTATGGCTTACAGTTTATGAAAACCTTCAATTGAAAATCTCAAAAAATGAAGAGTTTCAAAAACTGTCAGCCATAATTATCCAAATTATAATACAAAAGACTCGACATATCTTACTTTGCATATAACGACTTAATACCTCATAATACTTTCACATTTGAAGTTAATTGCTGACATCAATAAGACTTTTACACAATACTAAAATAAATATGGCAGTGCCATGTTGGCATTTTTTTCCATAACTTCAATCAATCAATCAATCAATGTTTATTTATATAGCCCCAAATCACAAATGTCTCAAAGGACTGCACAAATCATTACGACTACAACATCCTCGGAAGAACCCACAAAAGGGCAAGGAAAACTCACACCCAGTGGGACATCGGTGACAATAATGACCCAGTGGGACGTCGGTGACGATGACTATGAGAACCTTGGAGAGGAGGAAAGCAATGGATGTCGAGCGGGTCTAACATGATACTGTGAAAGTTCAATCCATAGTGGCTCCAACACAGCCGCGAGAGTTCAGTTCAAGCGGATTCAAGACAGCAGCGAGAGTCCCGTCCACAGGAAACCATCTCAAGCGGATCAGCAGCGTAGAGATGTCCCCAACCGATACAGGCGAGCGGTCCATCCTGGGTCCCGACGAGCGGTCCATCCTGGGTCTCGACTCTGGACAGCCAGTACTTCATCCATGGTCATCGGACCGGACCCCCTCCACAAAGGAGGGGGGGACATAGGAGAAAGAAAAGAAGCGGCAGATCAACTGGTCTAAAAAGGAGGTCTATTTAAAGGCTAGAGTATACAGATGAGTTTTAAGGTGAGACTTAAATGCTTCTACTGAGGTAGCATCTCGAACTGTTACCGGGAGGGCATTCCAGAGTACTGGAGCCCGAATGGAAAACGCTCTATAGCCCGCAGACTTTTTGTGGGCTCTAGGAATCAGCCGGAGTCTTTTGAACGCAGATTTCTTGCCGGGACATACGGTACAATACAATCGGCAAGATAGGCTGTAATTTCAGTTGATTTATTTTGGATAACCTTCTCACATTGTTTAATGCATCCAGGGGGGACGGCGTGGCGCGGTTGAAAGAGTGGCTGTGCCAGTAACCTGAGGGTTCCTGGTTCAATACCCACCTTCTACCATCCTAGTCACGTCCGTTTTGTCCTTGAGCAAGACACTACACCCTTGCTCCTGATGGGTCCTGGTTAGCGCCTTGCATGGCAGCTCCCGCCATCAGTGTGTGAATGTGGAAATAGTGTCAAAGCGCTTTGAGTCCTTAAAAAGGCAGAAAAGCGCTATACAAGTACCTTATTTTTCGGACTATATATCGTAGTTTTTGTCATAGTTTGGCCAAGGGTGCAACTTATACTGCCGAGCGACTTATGTGTGAAATCATTAACACATTACCGTAAAATATCAAATATTATTAATTATCTAATTTGCAGAAGAGACAAAGAAAATGTCAGCAATCGTCACACACACGTCAAGCAATAAGAATTTGGCGGGGGAGGGTCATGGCAGAAGTGCATTGTGGGTCATGGAACGCTAACTACTATATGCTATATGCTACTGCCGTAGCTATTAAAATGGATCATTTCAACGTTGGCGGTAACTCATAAAAACTGAGAAGGGCTGAACAAAAAGGGAACCGAAAAGGAAATCATGTACTGCAGATTACAAGCTGGGCAAAGTGAAATATGCAGCAGAAACCGACAAGAGGAAGCGCCGCTTACCTTTGGAGTTGGCAGAGTTGTTTAGTAGCGACATCGAGGAAGAATATTACATGGGATTTATCGATTAGGAGTGACAGATAGTTTGCTAAAGGTATAGCATGTTCTATATGTTATAGTTATTTGAATGACTCTTACCATAATATGTTAGGTTAACATACCAGGCACCTTCTCAGTTGGTTATTTATGCCTCATATAACGTACACTTATTCAGCCTGTTGTTCACTATTCTTTATTTATTTCAAATTGCCTTTCAAATGTCTATTCTTGGTGTTTGGTTTTATCAAATAAATTTCCCCCCAAAATGCGACATATACCGGAGCGACTCATAATCCCAAAAATCCAGTATAACACATTTACATTTACATCACAACAAAATGAAGGATAATAACGTGTTAATTCCACAATTGTATATATCGGTATTGATATATATATATATATACGGTATTGATACTGGAATCAGTAATTAAGAGTTGGACAATATCGGATATCGGCAAAAAATTATCGGACATCTCTAACTTGTGGCAGTCTAAATGTATTCCCAGCAGGCTGCCACAAAGAAATTAACGTTGGCGAAACACTGCAATTAATGTGTTGTTGTCAGTCAATGCAGGTGAACGACGGATGTTGAAAGAAGAATATTATTATCCATCCATCCATTTTCTACCGCTTATTCCCTTTCGGGGTCGCGGGGGGTGCTGGCGCCTATCTCAGCTACAATCGGGCGAAAGGCGGAGTACACCCTGGACAAGTCGCCACCTCATCACAGGGCCAACACAGATAGACAGACAACATTCACACTCACATTCACACACTAGGGCCAATTTAGTGTTGCCAATCAACCTATCCCCAGGTGCATGTCTTTGGAAGTGGGAGGAAGCCGGAGTACCCGGAGGGAACCCACGCATTCACGGGGAGAACATGCAAACTCCACACAGAAAGATCCCGAGCCTGGATTTGAACCCAGGACTGCAGGAATATTATTAATATTACCGTATTTTTCGGACTATAAGTTGCAGTTTTTTTTCATAGTTTGGCCAGGGGTGCGACTTATACTCAGGAGCGACTTATGTGTAAAATTATTAAAGGGGAATATTATCACCAGACCTATGTAAGCGTCAATATATACCTTGATGGTGCAGAAAAAAGACCATCTATTTTTTTAACCGATTTCCAAACTCTAAATGGGTGAATTTTGGCAAATTAAACGCCTTTCTGTTTACCGAGCTGGAGGCGATGACGTCAGAATGTGACGGCGCCGAGGTAACACGCCCACCATTTTCATTTTCAACACATTACAAACACCGGGTCTCAGCTCTGTTATTTTCCGTTTTTTTGACTATTTTTTGGAACCTTGGAGACATCATGCCTCGTTGGTGTGTTGTCGGAGGGTGTAACAACACTAACAGGGAGGGATTCAAGTTGCACCACTGGCCCGAAGATGCCAAAGTGTCTGCCGCCAGACCCCCATTGAATGTGCCGGAATGTCTCCACATTTGACCGGCGATGCTAAGGCAGACATGGCACAGAGATGTATGGATAACCTGCAGATGCATTTGCAACGATAGTCAACGGAATCAGAAAGGTGAGTTTTGTTGATTTTGACTGCCAGCTAATAGATGCTAACATGCTACGCTAATCGATGCTAACATGCTATTTACCGGAGGTGCTAAAGCAGACATGGAACAGAGATGTATGGATAACCTGTAGATGCATTTGCAACTATATTACGTTTCCTTCCACCCACATTTAATACGAAAAAAACACTTACCAAATCGACGGATTCAACTTGCTCCTGTGTCAAAAGATGCAAAAGTCCTGATCGTTTGGTCCGCACATTTAACCGGTGATGCTAACGCAGCTATTCGGCCATGCTATGGCTATGAATAGCGTCAATAGCTATTCGCTCAATAGCTTCAGTTTCTTCTTCAATATTTTCATACTCCAACCATCTGTTTCAATACATGCGTAATCTGTTGAATCGCTTAAGTCGCTGAAATCCGAGTTTGAATCCGAGCTAATGTCACTATATCTTGCTGTGGTATTCCCATTGTTTGTTTACATTGGCAGCACTGTGTGACGTCACAGGGAAATGGCCAGTGTCTTCGCAGAGAGCGAAAATAAGGCACTTTGAAGCTTTATTTAGGGATATTCCGAGACCGGTAAAGTTTTGAAAAAAACTTCAAAAAATACAACAAACCACTGGGAACTGATTTTTATTGTTTTTAACCCTTTTGAAATTGTGATAATGTTCCCCTTTAACACATTGCCATAAAATATCAAATCATATTATTTACCTCATTCACGTAAGAGACTAGAAGTATAAGATTTCATGGGATTTAGCGATTAGGAGTGACAGATTGTTTGGTAAAGGCAGAGCATGTTCTATATGTTATAGTTATTTGAATGACTCTTACCATAATATGTTACGTTAACATAGCAGGCACCTTCTCAGTTGGGTATTTATGCCTCATATAAGGTACACTTATTCAGCCTGTTGTTCACTATTCTTTATTTATTTTAAATTGCCTTTCAAATGTCTATTCTTGGTGTTTGGTTTTATCAAATAAATTTCCCCCAAAAATGCTATTTATACTCCAGTACGACATACATATGTTTTTTTCCTTCTTTATTATGCATTTTCGGCCGGTGTGACGTATGATCCAAAAAATACGGTATAACACATTTACAAAAACATCACAACAAAATGAGGGATAATAATGTGTGAATCCCCCAACTGATCGGTATCGGTTGATATCGGAATCAGTAATTAAGAGTTGGACAATATCGGAATATCGGATATCGGCAAAAAAGCCATTATCGGACATCTCTAACTTGTGGCAGTCTAAATGTATTCACAGCACGCTGCCACAAAGAAATGAACGTTGCCGAAACCCTGCAATTAATGCAGGGGTCGGGAACCTTTTTGGCTGAGAGAGCCAAAAAGCCAAATATTTCAAAATGTATTTCCCTAAGAGCCATATAATATTCTTTTTAACACTGAACACAACTAAACGCATGCATTTTTAAGTAAGACCAACATTTATAGAGTATAATAGGTCTATTATTCTTTGTAATAACATTGTTATTCTGAAGCTAACTGTGGAGGGGGCGTGGCCTGTGGGCCTGCAATGAACTGGGGTGTGCCAGAACCGGCCTCTAAATCAGCGACATGTGC
This sequence comes from Nerophis ophidion, assembly GCF_033978795.1. NCBI lineage: Eukaryota > Metazoa > Chordata > Actinopteri > Syngnathiformes > Syngnathidae > Nerophis > Nerophis ophidion. The sequence continues at coordinate 35,518,128 of NC_084631.1, read as the reverse complement.
GTAGACGGCCCACCTGGGCCTTGTTATCTAATCACCTATCACTCTGTTATAAGCAGCAGCCAGGAGGGGAGACGGGGTTAGGGCTGGAGCCAGAGCGCGAGCGAAAACGAAAAAGAAAAATACAATTGCTGGAAAGCAACTGAGGGACTTATTGAAAAATAAAACAATATTGTAACCCTGAAACAGGCTCTCATGTCGGTGCTTGGTGGTCTGAAGAACCCCCAGGAGGGCAAGCCCCACACTAACCAAAAATAAATAACTTCTTACCATTAACGCAACTTCTTGAACAGGTGCGGTAGAAATGGATGGATGGAATTAAAAATGCATGAGAATGTTTTATGTTTTGAATATTATTTTTAACACTGATTACAAGGGGAATTATTCATTATTTATTGTGTTAAGCAATGCCAGCTCAGATTTATCCGAGAGCCAGATGCAGTCATCAAAAGAGCCACATCTGGCTCCCGAGCTATAGGTTCCCTACCCCTGCATTAATGTGGTGTTGTCAGTCAGTGCAGGTGAACGACGGATGTTGAAAGAAGAATATTATTAATATTACTTGGGAGTCTCTTAGTTATAATGCATGGTCAGACATGCTGTTAATATTGCAGAGAAACATGTGGTCTAATTCGAACCAAACAAGCATGCTTTTGCACCCCCAGCAGTGTAGCATCCACATTCTCATCTGCAGCTGATTCCACTACAAAAAGTTTTATGCTATGAAAAAAAAAATGGCCCAAGTGGAGCGCGAACCGTCTTTTTACGGCAAAAAGTTGGACGCGTTAGCAAGTTGAGCCTTAGCTCGCCAATGAATCGAAAGGGTCGGGGCGACCAGCATGTGTTCCGAAGCGCCCGAGTCTCGCAAAATCAATTTGACTGATTGGTCACAGCGAAGATCAATTTGTCACATCGAACACTAAGACTCTTTTCTTCACTTGAATTGAGATTTGTAGTGCTAACAGCTGTGACCAGAAATGGGCCTGGGAGACAACGATCAGGTGGAATGTGCACGATCATCACATTTTTTAATTTGGTTTTGTTTTTTTTTCCGTCTCCTCGCTTCTTGGTATGTTGTTGACGAGCGGAAGTGAACAAGAAATCCAGTCATGGCGCCATGAGGACTCAGCGTGATGAACTATTAGTCCCAATGCTGAGCTTGTTGTGGCTGCACACAAATACTGGACAATAGGTACAACAGATGAAAACTCTATTCAGCATTGTGTGTACGCTCATGCTGGCTGTTTGCGCGCCGCCGCTGCACAGCAAGCAACACCAGAAGCGGCTTTACCACTCTCCGTCTCGCCTTCGGGCAGTGTTTTTCAAACTTTTTGGAGCCAAGGCACATTTTTTGCGTTGAAAAAGTCCGGGGGCACACCATCAGCAGAAATCATAAAAAACAAAACTCAGTTGACAGTAAAAAGTCGTGGTCGCAATTGTTGGATATGACTTTAAAGCATAAGCAAGCATGCATGACTATAGCTCTTATCTCCTGTGTGTAGTTTTTACTTCTTGTCATATGCTCCTATTTTGGTGGCTTTTTCTCTTTTTTCGGTATTTTCCTGTAGCAGTTTCTTGTCTTCCTTTGAGCGATATTTCCTGCATCTACTGTTTTAGCAATCAAGAACATTTTAGTTGTTTTTATCCTTCTTTGTGGGGACATAGTTGATTGTCATGTCATGTTCGGACGCAGTCTTTGCTCCACAGTAAGTCTTTGCTGTCGTCCAGCATTCTGTTTTTGTTGACTTTGTAGCCAGTTCAGTTTTAGTTTCGTTCTGCATAGCCTTTCCTAAGTTTCAATGTCTTTCTTAGATGAACTCCCCTTTTTGTTTATTTTTGGTTTAAGCATTAGATACCTTTTTACCTGCACGCTACCTCCCGCTGTTTCCAACATCTACAAAGCAATTAGCTACTGATATGGAAGAGTATTACACGGTTACTATGCCGAGCTCTAGACAGCACCGACACATCACACCCTGAATTATTTGGACTTTTTTGCCGTTTTCTTGTTTGTAGTGTTTTAGTTCTTGTCTTGCACTCCTATTTTGGTGGCTTTTTCTCTTTTTTCGGTATTTTCCTGAAGCAGTTTCACGTCTTCCTTTGAGCGATATTTCCCGCATCTACTTTGTTTTAGCAATCAAGAACATTTCAGTTGTTTTTATCCTTCTTTGTGGGGACATTGTTGATTGTTTTGTCATGTTTGGAAATACTTTGTGGATGCCGTCTTTGCTCCACAGTAAGTCTTTGCTGTCGTCCAGCATTCTGTTTTTGTTGACTTTGTAGCCAGTTCAGTTTTAGTTTCGTTCTGCAAAGCCTTTCCTAAGTTTCAATGTCTTTCTTAGATGAACTCACCTTTTTGTTTATTTTTGGTTTAAGCATTAAATACCTTTTTACCTGAACGCTACCTCCCGCTGTTTCCAACATCTATAAAGCAATTAGCTACTGATACGGAAGAGTATTACACGGTTACTCTGCCGAGCTCTAGACAGCACCGACACATCACACCGTGACTTATTTGGACTTTTTTGCCGTTTTCTTGTTTGTAGTGTTTTAGTTCTTGTTTTGCGCTCCTATTTTGCTGTCTTTTTCTCTTTTTTCTGTATTTTCCTGTAGCAGTTTCATGTCTTCCTTTGAGCGATATTTCCCGCATCTACTTTGTTTTAGCAATCAAGAACATTTTAGTTGTTTTTATCCTTCTTTGTGGGGACATTGTTGATTGTCATGTCATGTTCGGAAATACTTCGTGGATGCCGTCTTTGCTCCACAGTAAGTCTTTGCGGTCGTCCAGCATTCTGTTTTTGTTTACTTTGTTGCCAGTTCAGTGTTAGTTTCGTTTCGCATAGCCTTTCCTAAGTTTTAATGTCTTTCTTAGAGGAATTCACCAATTTGTTTATTTTTGGTTTAAGCATTAGATACCTTTTTACCTGCACGCTACCTCCCACTGTTTCCAACATCTACAAAGCAATTAGCTACTGATACAGAAGAGTATTACACGTTTACTCTGCCGAGCTCTAGACAGCACCGACACATCACACCCTGACTTATTTGGACTTTTTTGCCGTTTTCTTGTTTGTAGTGTTTTAGTTCTTGTCTTGCGCTCCTATTTTGGTGGCTTTTTCTCTTTTTTCGGTATTTTCCTGTAGCAGTTTCATGTCTTCCTTTGAGCGATATTTCCCGCATCTACTTTATTTTAGCAATCAAGAACATTTCAGTTGTTTTTATCCTTCTTTGTGGGGACATTGTTGATTGTCATGTCACGTCCGGAAATACTTCGTGGATGCCGTCTTTGCTCCACAGTAAGTCTTTGCTGTCGTCCAGCATTCTGTTTTTGTTTACTTTGTAGCCAGTTCAGTTTTAGTTTCGTTCTGCATAACCTTTCCTAAGTTGCAATGTCTTTTCTTAGAAGAAGTCCCCTTTTTGTTTATTTTTGGTTTAAGCATTAGATACCTTTTTACCTGCACGCTACCTACTGCTGTTTCCAACATCTACAAAGCAATTAGCTACTGATACGGAAGAGTATTACACGTTTACTCTGCCGAGCTCTAGACAGCACCGACACATCACACCCTGACTTATTTGGACTTTTTTGCCGTTTTCTTGTTTGTAGTGTTTTAGTTCTTGTTTTGCGCTCCTATTTTGGTGGCTTTTTCTCTTTTTTCGGTATTTTCCAGTAGCAGTTTCATGTCTTCCTTTGAGCGATATTTCCCGCATCTACTTTGTTTTAGCAATCAAGAACATTTCAGTTGTTTCTATCCTTCTTTGTGGGGACATTGTTGATTGTTTTATCATGTTCGGAAATACTTTGTGAACGCCGTCTTTGCTCCACAGTAAGTCTTTGCTGTCGTCCAGCATTCTGTTTTTGTTGACTTTGTAGCCAGTTCAGTTTTAGTTTCGTTCTGCATAGCCTTTCCTAAGTTTCAATGTCTTTCTTAGATGAACTCACCTTTTTGTTTATTTTTGGTTTAAGTATTAAATACCTTTTTACCTGCACGCTACCTCCCGCTGTCTCCAACATCTATAAAGCAATTAGCTACTGATACGGAAGAGTATTACACGGTTACTCTGCCGAGCTCTAGACAGCACCGACACATCACACCCTGACTTATTTGGACTTTTTTGCCGTTTTCTTGTTTGTAGTGTTTTAGTTCTTGTCTTGCGCTCCTATTTTGGTGGCTTTTTCTCTTTTTTCGGTATTTTCCTGTAGCAGTTTCTTGTCTTCCTTTGAGCGATATTTCCTGCATTTACTTTGTTTTAGCAATCAAGAACATTTCAGTTGTGTTTATCCTTCTTTGTGGGGACATTGTTGATTGTCATGTCATGTTCGGAAATACTTGGTGGATGCCGTCTTTGCTTTACAGTAAGTCTTTGCTGTCTTCCAGCATTCTGTTTTTGTTTACTTTGTATCCAGTTCAGTTTTAGTTTCGTTCTGCATAGCCTTCCCTAAGCTTCAATGTCTTTTCTTAGGGGCACTCACCTTTTTATTTATTTTTGGTTTAAACATTAGATACCTTTTTACCTTCACACTGCCTCCCGCTGTTTCCAACATCCACAAATCAATTAGCTACTGATACGAAAAAGTATTACACGGTTACTCTGCCGAGCTCAAGACAGCACAGACACTCAACAACAACACATCATTTGCAGACTATAATTACTGCTTTGCAAAAAATATTTTAAACCCAAATAGGTGAAATTACATAATCTCTCACAGCACACTTCGCGGCACAGTGGTTGAAAAACATTACCTTAGGAAACTTGGTCGTAAAACGACCATGCACTTCAAGCAAACGTCCGTTCATTCTAAACTGCAAGTTTTGTATATAGATTCGGCACACAAAAAACAATAAATCATTATTGCATGACTCTGGATCAGTGTTGATAAAATCACTCATCAGACACAATTTAGGAACAATATGATCCAAGAGCTGTATTAAGAGTTTGGGTAAAGCAAAATTCCATCCATCCATTCATTTTCTACCGCTTGTAACTTTTGAGGTCACGGGGGGTCGCTGGAGCCTATCTCAGCTGCATTCCGGCGGAAGGCGGTGTAAACCCTGGACAAGTCGCCACCTCATCGCAGTAAAGCAAAATTACTAAAAGATTTTCTTGGCAATAAATTTAGCATTTTTTTTTTTTTTTTTTTTACAAAATTGCTCAGATCCGATGTGATTTGGAGTCCCGATCTGATACTTCGTCAATATGTTATAGAGGGGAAAGTATTTCATAGTGAACAATAATAGCAAACCCAATAACATATTTTTTTTAAAGGTTATTTAACTAAATGTAAAATGTGCTAGTATTTAATACATTTGTGGAATTTAATGCGACATAAAAAAATGTATCAAAATAAAGTGGCTAGTGCACGATAAGTAAACACAAACCAAAACCACTATTGGTTTCCATTTAAATCATTAGGGGTTTTCCCTCAAAGCTTTACTATATCCAGAGTCTTACTCCCTCACTTTGTAAACAATAACACAAAATGCCCCAAAAATGACATAATGAAGAACAAGAAAAAGAAAAATGTCACTTCAGTATCGTTTAAATACTGATACTATAGTAGGTATCGATAAAACATCGACATTTGGATCGATCTTCCCTATTTTACATTACTACATTAACAGTTAGCTCCTTGTGTTGTCCTTCTGGGTATATGTGTGTAGAGATGCTTGGCCATTTATTTTCCTCCAGTTCTCCAGTGATAATAATATTTGTAAGAAACATACTTTATTTGCCGCCATGGTGGTGAGGATTTGTATCTTAGAGGCGGCTTCGCACTGCGGATAAACGTCGCGTCGTTGCAGCTAGTTCTGAAATTAGAGCCGGTGTTGTGGCAAGATATGCATCCTTCTGGAAATGATGCAACTCCTGCATGTGTGTAACAAGGAATATGGAAATGTGATGGCTAAGGGGTGCTCGAACAAAAACGATTCACATCCAAACCGCAATTTTTATTTATTCAGATTCTAAATCGATTCATAATAAAAAACATTTTTATAATAGTAATATTTTTAAATTTTTTGCCATTTAACTAAATGTTTAATTATTATTACTGATACAGTTACTTTCGTTAATTTATAGTGTTGTATTTCTTTTCAACTGCTTTGTAAATGATGTAGTGTAGTGGAGCTGGGATTGTGTCGGGAGTTGGTGTTGCGATGTTTTCTTTTATCAGATTTATTAACGTTATGTGATTTTTGTGAATAAAATGTTTAAAATACATATTTAAAATGACGTCTTTTAGGCCAACACTGTGCATAAAATAGTAAGTCCTGCTGACTTACTATTACTAGGTGCAACATTTTTTGAAAAAGTTTTATTATAATTTACATAAATAATATATTACGAAAATTGTATTGAATTTAGAATAGAGTCTGAGTTGAATCGACACCCAAAAAGTCATAATCGAATCATGAAGCGCCCAAAAATCCCTACCTCTACTAATTGTGTCTTCTGAAAGTATCTATCATGAGAGTCGTGTTGAACTGAGAATCAATTTGGAGTTAAATTGTCTTCCAAAAAAGTCGTAATCGAATCATGAAGTGCTCAAAGATCCCTACCTCTAATAATTGTGTCTTCTGAAGGAATCATTCACGAGAGTCGTGTTGAATTGAGAATCAATTCTGAGTTGAATCGTCACCCCAAAAAAGAAATCGGAATCGAATCATTAAGCACCCAAATATCCCTAGCTCTACTAAGTGTGTCTTCTGAAAGAATCTTTCACAAAAATCGCATTGAATTGATAATCGATTCTGCGTTGATTTGTCACTCAAAAAAATCGGAATCGAATCATGAAGTGTCCAAATATCCCTACCTCTAGTATTTGTGTCTTCAGAAGAAATCTTTCACGAGAGCCATGTTGAATTTAGAATCGATTTTGAGTTGAATCGTCACCCCAAAAAAAATCCGAAATGAATCATTAGGCACCCGAATATCCCTACCTGTACTAATTGTGTCTTCTGAAGGAATCTTTCACAATAGTCGTGTTCAATTGAAAATCAATTCTGAGTTGAATCGTCACCCAAAAAAAGTCGGAATCGAATCATTTGGCACCCAAATATCCCTACCTCTACTAATTGTGTCTTCTGAAGGAATCTTTCACGAGAGTGGTGCTGAATTGAGAATCGATTCTGAGTTGAATTGTCACCCAAAAATATCGGAATCAAATCATGAAGTGCCCAAATATCCCTACCTCTACTAATTGTGTCTTCTGAAGGAATCTTTCATGAAAGTCGTGTTTTATTAAGAATAAATTCAGAGTTGAAACGTCGCCCCAAAAAAATCTGAATCGAATCATTTGGCACCCAAATATCCCTACCTCTAATAATTGTGTCTTCTGAAGGAATCTTTCACGAGTCGTGTTGAATTGAGAATCGATTCTGTGTTGAAACGTCACTCAAAAAAAATTGGAATCGAATCAAGAAGCGTCCAAATATCCCTACCTCTACCAATTGTGTCTTCTGAAGAAATCTTTCACGAATAATGAAGTGCCGAAATATCCCTACCTCTACTAATTGTGTCTACTGAAGAAATCTTTCACGAGAGTCGTGTTGAATTGAGAATTAATTCTGAGTTGAATCGTCACCCACAAAAAGTCGGAATCGAATAATGAGGCGCCCAAATATCCTTGCCTCTAATAATTGTGTATTCTGAAGGAATCTTTCATGTATAATGAAGTGCCCAAATATCACTACCTCTACTAACTGTCTTCTGAAAGAATATTTCATGAGAGTCGTGTTGTATTGAGAAAAAATTCTGAGTTGAATCATCACCCAAAAAGTCATAATCGAATCATGAAGCGCCCAAAAATCCCTACCTCTACTAATTGTGTCTTCTGAAAGAATCTATCATGAGAGTCGTGTTGAACTGAGAATCAATTCTGAGTTAAATTGTCACCCAAAAAAATCTGAATCGAATCATGAAGCGCTCAAAGATCCCTACCTCTAATAATTGTGTCTTCTATTGGAATCTTTCACAAGAGTCGTGTTGAACTGAAAATCGATTCTGCATTGAATCGTCACCCAAAAAAAGTCGGAATCGAATAATGAGGCGCCCAAATATCCTTGCCTCTACTAATTTCGTCTTTTGAAGGAATCTTTCATGAATAATGAAGTGCCAAAATATCACTACCTCTAACTGTGTCTTCTGATAGAATATTTCATGAGAGTCGTGTTATATTGAGAACAAATTCCGAGTTGAATCATCACCCAAAAAAAGTCGGAATCGAATCATTAAGCACCCAAATATCCCTACTTCTACTAATTGTGTCTTCTGAAGGAATCGTTCATGAGTCGTGTTGAATTCAGAATTGATTCTAAATTGAATCGTCACCCAAAAAGTCGGAATCAAATCATTAAGCACCCATATATCCCTACTTCTACTAATTGTGTCTTCTGAAGAAATCGTCACGGGAGTCGTGTTGAACTGAGAATCAATCCTAAGTTGAATTGTCACCCAAAAAGTCGTTATCGACTCATGAAGCGCCCAAATCTCCCTACCTCTAGTAATTGTGTCTTCTGAAGGAATCTTTCACGAGTGTTGTTGAATTCAGAATTGATTCTTAATTTGAATCGTCACCCAAAAAGTCGGAATCGAATCATTTAGCACCCAAATATCCCTGCTTATAGTAATTGTGCCTTCTGAAGAAATCTTCATGGGAGTCGTGTTGAACTGAGAATAAATCCTAAATTGAATTGTCACCCAAAAAGTCGTAATCGACTCATGAAGCGCCCAAATCTCCCTACCTCTAGTAATTGTGTCTTCCGCAGGAATCTTTCAGGTGAATACAATATTTAAGTGCTACACAGCAAATATTGCTCTCTAACACAGAACGTAACCCACACAGTGTCAAATATTATCAAGCTTTCAATATTCATTTGAAGCAGGGGGATTGTGGAAAAATTTCGTCCCCCATTTCGAAGCACTACCCTAACCTAACATATTTAGTAAAAATGGAAGCAAAAGAAGCATAATAGAAAAGAAAAGAAAACATGGAGCCTCTTCTTTGAGGGCGAGTCAAAGTGAAACTGTTAGTGTGAGTAATGATTAAGTGGGAAAAGCCGTCATGGACTCATCAAGCGTCAGTGTAGCGCTCACCTCTGCAAAGGTTGCATATTCAAGCTCCTAAAGGTCAAAACTTGCCCAGTTTACCGTACCACAGATGACACATAAAAAACATAACAAAATACCAAGAAATTCCCTTTTTACCAGTCTTAACGCTGTCGTAATTACTTCTCACAGGTGATCATGTGACATAATTATACAAGAGGAATTGTATGCATGTGCAATAATAATAAACCTTAAAGACCTACTGAAACCCACTACTACCGACCACACACTCTGATAGTTTATACATCAATGATGAAATCTTAACATTACAACAAATGCCAATATGGCCGGTTTAGTTTACTAAATTGCAATTTTTAATTTCCCGCGAGGTATCCTGTTGAAAACATCGGGGAATGATGACGCGTACGATGACGTGTGGGCGTGACGTCACCGGTGGTAGCGGACATGTTCTGCAGACACCGATCACGGCTAAAAGTAGTCTGTTTTTCTCGCATAATTACACAGTATTCTGGACATCTGTGTTGCTGAATCTTTTGCAATTTGTTCAAGATGTTGGTGGAAAGCGGTGTTTCTTTGTTTGTTGTGAAGCTCTCTCAGAAAAAAAGCTTCCTGACCCCTGCTCTAGCTGCTGGTGGCCATGATTGTAAACAATGTGAGGATTTGAGGAGCTCTACAACCAGTGACGTCACGCGCACATCGTCTGCTACTTCCGGTACAGGCAAGGCTTTTTTATTAGCGACCAAAAGTTGCGAACTTTATCGGCGATGTTCTCTACTAAATCCTTTCAGCAAAAATATGGCAATATCGCAAAATGATCAAGTATGACACATAGAATGGACCTGCTATCCCCGTTTAAATAAGAAAATCTCATTTCAGTAGGCCTTTAACGCTGTTGTAATTACTTCTCACAGGTGATCATGTGACATAATTATACAAGAGGAATTGTATGCATGTGCAATAATAATAAACCTTAAAGACCTACTGAAACCCACTACTACAGACCACACAGTCTGATAGTTTATACATCAATGATGAAATATTAACATTACAACAAATGCCAATACGGCCGGTTTAGTTTACTAAATTGCAATTTTAAATTTCCCGAGAGGTATCCTGTTGAAAACATCGCGGAATGATGACGCGTGCGCGTGACGTCACCGGTGGTAGTGGACATGTTCTCCAGACACAGATCACGGCTAAAAGTAGTCTGTTTTTCTCGCATAATTACACAGTATTCTGGACATCTGTGTTGCTGAATCTTTTGCAATTTGTTCAAGATGTTGGTGGAAAGCGGTGTTTCTTTGTTTGTTGTGAAGCTTTACTATGGAACAGAGCGGTCAAGCGAACATGGTTCTCTACCACATGTCAACCGGGAGGTTTCGGTGAGAAAATTGTATTAATAAGTCGGCTTTTAGAGTAAACATGAGCGGAGCTTTTGTCGTCCCTCCTGCAGCTGTCAAAGAGGAAGCTGCGGCTTTCTTGCCTCCTCCGTGGCTTCCCTTAGAGACACAGGCGGTCACCACACCCCTCCGACTTTCAGGTATGACTATACAATCTCAATAAAACACCAGGAACACAATAAGCAGATAAGGAATTTTCCAGAATTATCCTAGTAAATGTGTCTAATAACATCTGAATCGCTCCCACTGCCCTCGTGTTTTTTTTCAAGTCCTTCACTCTCACTATCCTCAACCACGAATCTCTCATCCTCGCTCGAATTATTGGGGAAATTGTCGCTTTCTCAGTTCGAATCGCTCTAGCTCAGGGGTAGGGAACCCATGGCTCTAGAGCCAGATGTGGCTCTTTTGATGACTGCATCTGGCTCTCAGATAAATCTTAGCTGACATTGCTTAACACGATAAGTAATTAATAATTCTGCTGGTAATCACAGTGTTAGAAATAAAGTTCAAATTATAAAACATTCTCATGCATTTCATTCCAACCATCCTTTTTCTATCGCACCTGTCCAAGATGTCGCATTAATGGTAAGAAGTATTATATTTATTATTGGTTAACCAATAATAAATATAATATAATATAATATAAAAATGTTGGTCTTACTTAAAAATGCACGTATTTAGTTGTATTCAGTGTTAAAAAATATTATATGGCTCTCACGGAAATACATTTTAAAATATTTGGCTTTCATTGCACTCTCAGAAAAAAAGCTTCCCGACCCCTGCTCTAGCTGCTGGTGGCCATGATTGTAAACAATGTGAGGATGTGAGGAGCTCTACAACCAGTGACGTCACGCGCACATCGTCTGCTACTTCCGGTACAGGCGAGGCTTTTTATATTAGCGACCAAATGTTGCAAACTTTATTGTCGATGTTCTCTACCAACCGGCATAGCTCGAGTGGCCGTGAGGGTTGCAGGTTCGATTCCCGCTTGTGCCATCCTAGTCACTGCCGTTGTGTCCTTGGGCAAGACACTTTACCCACCTGCTCCCAGTGCCACCAACACTGGTTTAAATGTAACTTAGATATTGGTTGTCACTATGTAAACGCTTTGAGTCACTTGAGAAAAGCGTTATATAAATATAATTCACTTCACTTCACTCTACTAAATCCCTTCAGCAAAAATATGGCAATATCGCGAAATGATCAAGTATGACACATAGAATCCCCGTTTAAATAAGAACATCTCATTTCAGTAGGCCTTTAACGCTGTTGTAATTACTTCTCACAGGTGATCATGTGACATAATTATACAAGAGGAATTGTATGCATGTGCAATAATAATAAACCTTAAACTACAGAAATTTCGAGGGAGGCGGGGCGGGCTTCTGCCAGGCATCGAGCACTGATTGGCCAGAGTCCGCTAGACTGGCCCACAGACAGAGCGCCGATTGGCTGAAAAAAGCCCCCAAGCCCCGCCCACCGGGTGTCGCCCCAGACCTGTTGTATGTTGAAGCGTTGCGTTCAGGCGCCGACCAGTTTAGAGGCTTTCTCTCCACCGCGCTGACAAGAACCAGCACACACGCACTGGGAACAACCGACTACAACATTGGAGAAAGGGAAGAAAAAAAAAAAAAAAAAAAAAAAAAAAGCACTTTCGTCGCTTCGCCACTGGATACGCGACTCGACCTGGGGTTTGGATTAACTTCGGGCCGACGCTTTTTTTTAGTTTTTTCTTTTTCGTTCGCTTTGGGCAAGACAAAGAAGACAATGGGCTCGCAGTCGTCCAAGGGAGAGGTGGCCGTGGAGGCCAACGCCGCCGCCGCCGACGCCGCGGCTGTCAAAACCAACGGACAGGTAATGCCATTTAATTACATTGCACAAGGCGATTTATTAAATTACACAAGCGCACGTTTGCGGGCAAGATTCATCCTTCACGTGTTGAACCTGATCCTGCAGGAGTCAGGTGTTACTTGCAGCGTCCTCACAACTTGGAGAAAAGGATGTGTTCATTTGATCAAAATGCAAGAAATGCAAGAAAACGGGGGAGGGGGAGGCGTCTTGAACGCACCTTTTTTTTTCTACGAATGAGCACCTTTCCCGTTTTATCCGGTTTAATTAAGCATTGGATTGAGTTGCGACCATCAGCGAGGGTTTTAGTGGAACATTTTTGGAGCGATTTAGTGAAAAAGAGGAGACGCGTCTTTGTTGGGGGTCTGTCTGGTACCCGCGCCTCTACCGCCGCCTGTCGACCGGCCAAGGAGCTGCAAGGCGTCGCCTCTCTTAATTGATGAGCACGACGATGCTCTGCAAACTGATCACACGTTCTCAACAAAAAACACCGGATATTGGATATTTTGCCTTTTGGTGCAGTTTTAAGATGTTTAGGATTTTTTTTTTTTTTTTTTGCAGGAGAACGGCCACGTGAAGACCAATGGCGACGTCTCCGCTAAACCCGACGGGGACGCTGCGGCCACCAACGGCTCGGCCGAGGCGGCCAAGGAGCCAGAGGCCGCCGCCGAGGGCGACGCCATCGAGCCGGCGCCCGCCGCCGCCACCGCCGACGGCGAGGCGGCCAAACCCGACGGCGAGGCGGCCAAACCTGAAGGCGAGGCGGCCGCCAAGGAGACCCCCAAGAAGAAAAAGAAGAAGTTCTCCCTGAAGAAGTCCTTCAACTTCAAACTCAACCTGAAGAAGAGCAAGAAGAACGAGGCGGTCAAGGAGGAGGCGGCCGCCGCCGAGGAGGAGAAGCCGGCTGAAAATGGCGCCGCCGCCGCCGCCGCCGTGGACGAGAAGAAGGAGGAGGCGGCGAAGGAGGATGCTCAAGCCGAGGCCCCGAAAGTTGAGGAGGGGGCTGCCAAAGAGGACGCCCCCAAGGAAGAGGCCAAGGAGGCAGCTGCCCCCGAGGCCTCCAAACCCACAGAGGAGAGCAGCTCGACCCCCGCCCCCTCTGAAAAGAAGGAGTGATTGTACGCACACGAACTGGCTGAACTGTTTTTCAAAGAAAGAGAGAGAGAGAGAGAGAGAATTTAAGAGTATATATATATATTTATATATATATGTGTATATGTATACATATGTATATGGATATATGTATATGTAAATATATACACATGTATGTGAGAGACTCCTTTCGACGTGCCACTTTCTTCGTCAAGACGACAGACTAGATTCACCCGGTCACTTCCTGCTCGACATCTGGACCTCGACGGACTTTTCAAGGCTTCGGCGAGACGACACCACCAAGCACACGCAGTCGGACGACGACGACGACACCAACGGAGGACGCGTCTTATTTCCGCCCACCTCCCAGCTCTTAGATGCCTCCTCGGCGAAGGGAAGAAGAAGACACCAACACCACTTGAAAAGACTGTTAAACAGCGGGGGAGCGGGGGGGATGAGGGGGGGGGGGGACAACGACGACAACAACAGAAAAATAGAAAACAAGAAATCGGGGAAAATTCAAGAGACTCGCCAACTTTTTACATTCCTATATTTTAACCCAAATTTGAAGTATTTTGTGGTGTATTATAGAGAACCATCTTAAAAAAAAAAAAGAAGTCTCGTTTGTTAAAAAAAAAAAAAAAAAGAAACTATAGACAAGTTTGATTTTTACCTTACTACGGAATAATAAAAAAAAAAAAGAACACTTCAGCTTGCTATGTTCACTGTTGCGGTTTGATATGAAGCAGAGTTGTTTATCTGTCGTGTGTGAGCCTGAATCTGCTTTGTCTCTGTAAATACAATTGGGATTGATTTCTGTTCTTTATTTTGCTAATGTTGACAGATGTTACTGGTTTTATTGTAAAGTTGATAATGGTAAATAAATGTTGGTTACCTGCCCGTGGATGTGGCTTTATGATCATTTGCGCCGTGCAACACGCATCGTAAGTCATTCCTCTCAGTGACCTACTTTATCAGCACAAAAGGCACATTTCTTATTATTACTTCATCATTAAAATTTAGCACATGGAGGTGAAAATACTTAAATGAAATATTCATCATTTAAGTATACGTAAAGCCCCTAAGGACTTTTTAAACATAAAAACAAGCCTAGCGCTGCTCTGTAAGTGACACTAAAATCCCATTAAAGGCCTAGTCTCATTAATTTAACACAGATATTTCACATTTATGAGGATTAGACGACAGATTAATGCATGTTTATTCTGCGTGCACTTAAGCGCGTCTGACACTACTGAACACACCAACCTTTCTTTCCATGTTATGGCCGACGACCCCTGACTGGCATCACCTCCCCGCCGTTGCACGTCAGCAGAATTGCGTGGATTGAGTGCAGCTGGGGTGGGCTCCGGCGAACAAGCGGTAGAAAAAAGGATGGATGGATGGATGGAAGGAAGAAGCATTCTTCAACATGCATGGAGAAAAAAAGCAGGGATGACCTCGTTCACATGTTCATAATAGCTTGCAAACATTTTTTTTCAATCAAGCTTTCTTCATTTAAGAGGAGGGCATCTCAGTCCTAAAAAGAAAAATTAGCTTAATTCCAAATATATCTTTATTTATGCGTTTTTTGCATCATAAAAAGGATGACTGCATTTCTCTTCCAGTTAAGGTAAATTAAGGCTGGCCAACACTGCCATCTGGTGGTCATTATTTTGATTGCGGGCACCTGTTAAAACAACATTGAGCGTTTTTTTTTTTTTAGTTAATACTTTTTTACATATTAACGCAGTGTTTCTCAACATTTTTAAAGCAAAATACTGCTTATTTAAAGTAAAATATACAGTCCACAAAAAGTATTTTGACAATTTCTAACAAATTGAAACAATTAGAACGTCCTCACTACTGAACATACAAACTAGAAAATAGTTATTAAATTACTTACTCGGGTAGTTCAGATAACTGCTGCGGTAAAAAATTTGATGAAATGCCGGCTTTCACTTTAAAAGTATCCGACTAAACGCCCACATTTACTCAAAAATGCATAAGTAAAGTCAGATTGACTTTTTAAGCCATTTTGGGATTTATTGTCGTAAAGGGACGACTTGCGTCGCAAAAAGGTCGTAAATGAAAACATTCAACTAACCAGGATCGTTTAAGTGCCTTATTTGTCACATTTGTGGAAAACGTGTCCGAAAATAGGCCTACTTGTGAAAATTATTCTATTTTAAAGCATTAATGTTGTATCCTTAGTATGTACACTATATTGACAAAAGTATTTGGCCACCCATCCAAATGATTAATCACTTGGCCCGTTGTATCAAATCAAGCACTTATAGGCATGGAGACTGTTTCTATAAACATTTGTGAAAGAATGGGCCGCTCTCAGTGATTTCCAGCGTGGAGCTGTTTTAGGACGTCACCTGTGCAACAAATCCTATCCTGAAATGTCCTCGCTCCTAAATATTCCAGAGTCAACTTTATTGTAAGAAAAGTGAAGAGTTTGGGAACAAAAGCAACTCAGCCACCAAGTTGTAAGCCACATAAACTGACAGACAGGTCAGCATAGTGCAAAGACTTTCTGCATAGTCAGTTGTTACAGGAGCTCCAAACTTAATGTGACTGTCCAATTAGCCCACGTACAGTATGCAGAGAGTTTCATGGAATGGGTTTCCATGGCCGGGCAGCTGCATCTAAGGCATAAATCACTATACATGGTGTAAAGCACTTCAGAACTGGACTCTAGAGCTGTGGAGACGCCTTCTCTGGAGTGATGAATCACGCTTTTCAATCTGGCAATCTGATGGACCAGTCTGGGTTTGGAGGTTGCCATGAGAACGCTACATTTCGGAATTCATTGTGCCGAGTGTGAAATTTAGTGGAGGAGGAATTACGGTGTGGGGTTGTTTTTCAGGAGTTAGGCTCGGCCCCTTAGTTACAGTGAAAGGAACTTTGAATGCTCCGGGATACCAGAACTTTTGGACAATTCCATGCTCCCAACCTTGTGGGAACAGTTTGGAGCGGGCCCCTTCCTCTTCCAACATGACTGTGCAGCAGTGCACGAAGCAAGGTCCATAAAGAAATGGATGACAGAGTCCGGTGTGGATGAACTTGACTGGCCTGCACAGAGTCCTGACCTGAACACCTTTGCGATGAATTAAAACGGAGACTGTGTGTGACCTCACCAATGCGCTTTTGGAAGAATGGTGGTAAATTCCTATAAACACACTCCGCAAACCTTGTAGACAGCCTTCCCAGAAGAGTTGAAGCTGTGATAGCTGCAAAAAGTGGACCCACATCATATTGAACCCTATGGGTTAGGAAGGTGGCCAAATACTTTTGGCAATATAGTGTATGTTTCTTCTAAATATTGACTTTAAGTATTCAACAAATGTAATCAATGTTGAAGTTTGCACAAATGTGTCAGTGAGTGGTTTAAAAATTGACCTGTGTGTGTGTGTGTGTGTGTGTGTGTGTGTGTGTGGTGTGTGTGTGTGTGTGTGTGTGTGTGTGTGTGTGTGTGGTGAGGTTGCCACTAATGTGACAGCCATTAGCCCATAAACCACAAACCTCATATAATACCAGCCGAGTAAGCAAATAACAATATAATGCAATATAAATTAAACGGTATTACATGAGGCTATTCTACTCTTGCAGCAAACAAAGATAAAGCGACAGAAAGCATACACTAGTACAACCAAACTGGGAACACCTGCTAAAATAAAAATCACTACGTATATCCATGACGGATATTCTTCAACCGACAGCGACGGGAATCCTTCCTGTTGAAGTATTAAAAAAAAAAAAAAAACACAGAAAAACAATGAGCCTTTTTTTTTTTATGTCACAAGGACGATGATTGACAGAAGAAGTTCTTACAGATTGGGGATCCCAAATTAAGTAGGTGAGCTTTTCTTGAGATTGAGTCACCAGGTAGAAGACTAAAATGAGGAAGACGATGAGAGGACTGATAAACCTCCACGTGACCTGCCAGAAGATGCCGGGTTTATGTCCTGTCATGAATCTCACATCCTCGTTGAACCTGACACACACACACACACACACACGCATACAACACACACTTGGATTAGTTGCCAGACATGCATGGACAGTTATCAAACAATCTGTCTTCCCTTTCTACCTGTCTATGCCGTAGACGTAAACCACAGCGATCATTTCGAAGAACCCGATTGTCAAGAGAGGAACTGATCCTGCAAAATTGTCGAAAAGTGCGACCCAATAAATCCCGGAATTCAGTGCAAAGAGGAGGGAGATGAGGAAGGCCCCGAGACAAGTCAGTCCTGAAACACACGTACAACAGAAAAAAACATCTTATCAAATAATATAGATTGGGGGTCGCTGCAGTGGACGTGTGTTTTGCATTCCAGGCTATTTTTGCTGAAATTTGGCACATAGACAAAAGAAATGGACCGAAAACAACTAATGTCCCCTACTGTGGACATGTGTGTTTTGCATTCCAGGTTATTTTTGCTGAAATGTGTCACATTGATATAAGAAATGGACCGAAAACAACTAATGTCCACTGCAGTGGACATGTGTGTTTTGCATGCCAGAGCTATTTTGGCTGAAATTTGTCACATTGGTATAAGAAATGGACCGAAAACAACTAATGTCCACTGCAGTGGACATGTGTGTTTTGCATTCCAGGTTATTTTTGCTGAAATGTGTCACATTGATATAAGAAATGGACCGAAAACAACTAATGTCCACTGCAGTGGACATGTGTGTTTTGCATGCCAGAGCTATTTTGGCTGAAATTTGTCACATTGGTATAAGAAATGGACCGAAAACAACTAATGTCCACTGCAGTGGACGTGTGTGTTTTGCATGCCAGGGCTATTTTTGCTGAAATGTGTCACATTTACAAAAGAAAGATAAAGAAAAAAAGCAAATGTCCACTGCAGTGGACATTTGTGTTTTGCATTCCAGGCTATTTTTGCTGAAATTTGTCACTTTGCCGAAATAAATGGACCGAAAACAACTAATGTCTACTGCAGTGGACAGGTGTGTTTTGAATTTCAGCACTACCTTTTACAGAATTTGTAATTTTAACCAAATAAATGGGCCAAAAAAGTAATGTCCACATAAGTGGACTTCTGTGTTTTTCATTAAAGGCCAATTCAACCCCCCCGTGATTTTTAACTAAAGAAATAGACCAAAAAACCAAAATGTCTACTGCAATGGAGATTTGTATTTTGCATTCCAGGGCTATTTTTTCTGAAATGTGTCACTTTGACGAAAGAAATGAACAAAAAACAAGTAATGTCCACTGCGGTGGACAGGCGTGTTTTTCATTTACAGGATTTGTAATTCTAAACAAATGCATTGACCAAAAAAATAAATTTCCAATGTAGTGGACATTTGAATTTTGCATTCCAGGGCTATCTTTTATGAAATTTGTCATAATGACGGAGGAAATGGACCGAAAACAATTAATGTCCACTGGAGTGGACATTAATTGTTATTTTAACAAAAGAACGAGACCAAAAAAGAAAATGTCCACTGCAGTGGACGTGTGTGATTTGCATTCAAGGGCAATTTTTTTCTGAACTATATCACTTTGATGAAAGAAATGGTCCAAAAACAGTTATTGTCCACTGGAGTAGACAATTATGTTTTTCATTCCAGGGCAATTTGTTTTTTAAAATGTGTTATTTTGACAAAAGAAATAGACCAAAAAAGAAATTGTCCGCAGTATTTGTGTTTTACATTTACAGAAAATGTAATTCTAACCAAATACAATAGCCAAAAAATTAATGTCCGCTGGAGTGGATGATTGTGTTAACCAGCTCAAGGTTATTTTTCGGAAATGTGTCACTTTAACAAAAGAAAACGACCCAAAAAGAAAATGTCAGCTGCATTGCGGTATAGCTCGGTTGGTAGAGTGGCCGTGCCAGCAACCTGGGGGTTGCAGGTTCGATTCCCGCTTCCGCCATCCTAGTCACGGCCGTTGTGTCCTTGGGCAAGACACTTTACCCACCTGCTCCCAGTGCCACCCACACTTGTTTAAATGTAACTTAGATATTGGGTTTCACTATGTAAAGCGTTTTGAGTCACTAGAGAAAAGCGCTATATAAATATAATTCACTTCACTTCATTGGACAGGTGTGTTTTACATTTCCAGGATTTGTCATTCTAACCAAATAGATTGACCCAAAAAAATAATATCCACTGCAGTGGACGATTGTGTTTTTCATCCCAGGGCTTTTTTATTCCCCAGGATGTGTTATTTTAACAAAAGAAATGGACAAAAAAAAAAAGTCCATGGCAGTGGACACTTAATATTTTTTATTCCAAGGCATTTTTTTTCCGGAATGTGTTATTCTATCAAAATAAACAGCCCCATAAAATCAATTTGAACTTGATTTGACTGAGTATGATGGAACTAGGCTTGTCCAATACCAATATTTTAGCACTGGTACCAAAACATTTTTTTTTATACTTTTCGGTACTTTTTTTAAATAAAGAGGACCGAAAAAAATGTCATTATTGTTTTTATTGGAACAAAAAATGCTAGGGTACATGAAACTTATGTTTATTATTGTAATTTAGTCCTTAAATAAAATGTTGAACATACTAGACAACATGTCTTTTAGTAGTAAGTAAACAAACAAAGTCTTCTAATTAGTCTGCTGACGTATGCAGTAACATATTGTGTCATTTATACACCTATTATTTTGTACACATTACGAGGGACAAACTGTAAAAAATGATTATTAATTGACTTGTTCAATTACTGTTAATATCTGCAAATTTTCTGTTTAAACATGTTCTATCTACACTTCTGTTAAAATGTAATAATCACTTATTCTTCTCTTCTTTGATACTTGACATTAGTTTTGGATGATACCACACATTTAGGTATCGATCCGATACCAAGTAGTTACAGGATGATACATTGGTCATATTCAAAGTCCTCATGTGTCCAGGGACGTATTTACTGACTTCATAAACATAATATGAATTTTAAAAAAGGAAAACGATTTTGTGATGATAAAAAGTATTGATGTAATTATAGTCGTATCTACTCGATACGCTATTGTACTTGGTATCATTACAGTGGATGTCAGGTGTAGATCCACCCATGGCATTTGTTTACATTCAGGGGCGCTAGTTTGCTGTTAGCGGTGAGCTATTGTATCCTCCTACGCTGTGTAGTGAAGCATGTTTAGCTATTCCTTGTCCTCCAGTGATAATGGTACATGGAATACACTTACTTTATTAGTCACCAATCTTTGGTACTTTAACTTAATGATTTAAAGCAACTCTTCCAGAGGGTGTTTCAGCATTATAACTTCACCTTTATCTTTACTTTTTACACCAAAATGCGTCCATTCTCCCTTTTCTGTCTACACACTGTGTCTGCTTGTAAGTACTCTGTGTGTGTGCGCTGCCCAACATGCTCCTCTGCTTGTAAAATCTGCAATGTCATGATGTGACGATGTGCCGTCATGCCTGTAAAAAAATTAATGTTGGGAACCGGTACTTTTCAAACAGAGTATAGTAGCGTTTTTATTCATTAGTACCGCGATACTATACTAGTACCGGTATACCGTACAACCCGAGATGAGACCATGTTCAAGATGTTCCTCACCAAAGTCAGCCCAGCATGCTGCCTCCACAGATATAGACCAAGCAAGCATTAAATTGTCCAAAGTGTCCGAATAACCAACGCTTGATTGAAGAATTATGTCGTTGGTCTGAATGTAACGTACCGGTCAGAGCTTCGTGAGGCCACGTTTTAGGAAAGACCCCCAGGTCCCTCAAGGGCACCACCACTCCTTCTATGTTGCCGAAGAGGGTGGAGAGCCCCAGGCAGAAGAGCATGATGAAGAAGAGCACGGACCACACAGGAGAAGCCGGCATCTTGGTGATGGCCTCTGTGAACACAATAAAGGCCAGACCAGTTCCCTCCACACCCTGGACACGCGTGCCTGTCAGTCACACGGCAGAAGGAGATATAGCGGCATGGTGGTCTCCTTACCTGGCTGAGGAGTTTTTGTATGTCGCAGGTCTTCAAGCTCAAGCCCAGAACAAAGTCCGGATCTGAGCTGTTGAGATGTTGGAAGGCTAAGTCGTAGTTGCTCGGGGTGATGCTGTCCTCGGGGAGACCGAAGCCGTTTATGAGGGACAGGATGTTTCTACAGAGGAAACCATGAGTGAGCGTTAATACTGATGCGATATCAGATATCCAACAGATATCAGCAAAAACAACAGTTATCGGATGATGTCATCTATAAAATCCGCTACACCTCCCTGATACCGGAGTACATGTCAAACTACTTCCTTAATGACCGCCATAACCACCAGGGGCAGCTCCACAAACCACGTTAAACCCAGATTCCGATCTAACAAAGGTCTTAACTCATTCTCTTTCTATGCCACATCATATGGAATGCACTCCCAGGGGGACACGTCTGGCAATGCAGGATTTGATTCCCTGTCGGCGTAGTGTGTTACTGATGGTAACCTTTGTTACTTTGGTCCCAGCTCTCTGCAGGTCATTCACCAGGTTCTCCCGTGTGGTTCTGGGATTTTTGCTCACCGTTCTCATGATCATTTTGACCCCACGGGATGAGATCTTGCGTGGAGCCCCAGATCGAGGGAGATTATCAATGGTCTTGTATGTCTTCCATTTTCTGATAATTGCTCCCACAGTTGATTTTTTCACACCAAGCTGCTTGCCTATTGTAGATTCACTGTTCCCAGTCTTGTGCAGGTCTACAATTCTTTTCCTGGTGTCCTTCAACAGCTCCTTGGTTTTGGCCATAGTGGAGTTTGGAGTCTGACTGTTTGAGGCTGTGGACAGTTGTCTTTTATACGGATAACGAGTTCAAACAGGTTCTATTAATACAGGTAACAAGTGGAGGACAGAAGAGCTTCTTAAAGAAGAAGTTACAGGTCTGTGAGAGCCAGAGATCTTCCTTGTTTGAAGTGACCAAATCCTTATTTTCGACCATAATTTACAAATAAATTCTTTAAAATTCCTACAATGTGAATTCCTGGATTTTTTTTCTCACATTCTGTCTCTCACAGTTGAAGTGTACCTATGATGAAAATTACAGACCTCTGTCATCATTTTAAGTGGGAGAACTTGCACAATCGCTGGCTGACTAAATACTTTTTGCCCCACTGTATTTGTTATTTAAATTATCTTTTTTAAAATTTTACACTAAAACCAATAGTGAATTATAAAGCATTTTATATTTTTATTAGAAAACATGCATCAAATTGAATTCAAGTTTGATTTTAAAAAAGCATAGAAATTATTTTACATTTAAACATTTTTTGTAATCGGGGGTGGCGCCGAAGCGTATTAGAAAGTATACAGTAACAAACGTGTCTGCATCATTCAACTTATCGTGTGCCGTGAGCTTAACGCAATGAATTGTTGTGACCACTAAGTGCCGCCGAAAAACAAATGACCACAACAGGTCAATGTAAAGACAGCAAAGGTCCGCCATAAGGTAAGTGTGTGAGGGTGTACTCACTCGTTAATACACATGTCATATTTCTCAGTGACCCTGAAGCCAATGATGGAGTAGGTAACAGCAGCCGCGTACACCGACGTCAGGCCGGTGACCACAGACAGGATGACAGCATCCTGCACACAGTTGTTGCTGAGGAGAGAGAAGAGCATGGTGAGTTCACGTCATGACGACTTCATGCCAACATCTCACTCACTGCACGGGATTGTAACTGGAGAAGGAGATGAGGCCCCCCCACGCCAGACCGAAGGCATAAAAGACCTGAGCCCCCGCATCCAGCCAGGTTGACGGATTAATCAACTCGTCCAACTGGAGAAAACAGGACACTTCATTAGGTACACCTGCACCATCAAATGACAGCCAAAAACCGTGTGACCGCCAACACAATAATCAAAAGTTTTAATTGTTTGGAAATACTAAAACTCTGAATTTTATTAGGAGTTTCCCCCCAATTAAATTAAATGTCCACACTTTTTGTTTTTGTAAAATCATTTTTGTACTTTTTAAAAATCAGACAAAGCTTTTTTGATGCAAGTTTTATACTAAATTAATATATGGGGAAACTTTAAAAAAAAAATTATTTTATAAGTGCAAAATTAAAATTTTAACACGTGTGTATGTGTATATATATATATATATATATATATATATATATATATATATATATATATATATATATATATATATATATATATACATATATAAAATACATCAAAATATTTTATATATGTATATATATATGTATATATGTATACAGTATATACACTGTATTTATATACAAAATAAATCAATATGTTTTATATATGTATGTATATATATATATATATATATATATTTATATTTTTTGTATAAAATAAATAAAACAAACTATATATATATGTATATATATATATATATATATATATATATATATATATACACATACATATATATATATATATATATACACATACATGTATATATATATATATACACATACATATATATATACATATATATATATACACATACATATATATATATATATATATATATATATATATATACACATACATATATATATATATATATATATATATATATATATATATACACACACACTCACACACACACACACACACACACACACACACACACACACACACACACACACACACAATTTTTATTGGTGTGAAACTTTGGTCACCTCGCCATTCGATTTCGATTCTTGGGGTGAGGATTTGATTCATAATCGATACTCGATTCAATACGATTCTCGATTTTAAATGATTTTTGCAATGTATTATTTGGTGTAATAATAAAAACAGCTTACAGGTCACAAAACCTATTTTTGTTTGCTGACGTATGACACATATGTACACCAAGTAAGCATAGGGATGGCTTAAAAATTTTTTTTTTAATAGTTCATCAAAAAAAAAAATAACCTTGTTTTTCGAAAATTACTAAAAAAATAAAATATCAGTATTCGAATGACATAAAAAAAATTTTTTTAGCACTCCTAATTATTATATAGCGTATGATAGTTTGTAAAAATAACAGTAAATGCTTAAATATCTGCTTTTCACCTTGACTTACGATTTCATACGTAAATAACATACCGTAAATTGATTTTGATCTAATTTTTTTTTTTATCTTGATGGATTGAAAATGAACACCAATGAGTTGACTGATGAATATTATCAGATAATTTATTGAGAAAGTATAAATAACGACAAATAATGATAGAATACTATTAACCGCAACAACATTATGATTTGTACATTTTCAGAATCTGCTTGTCCTATTTTTAAACTAAGAAAACAATATGAAGTTGTCTTATTTTAAGTTATCGTGCCGTGATTTTACCAGACTTGCGAGTATATTTTATTTTCTATGTGGCCCCCGATCTAAAATGAGTTTGACACCCCTGCACTAGAGTAAGCTACACCTCCCCTAAATACCCCAAAATTGCCGCCAAAAAGTGAACGTTTGTTGCGTTTCCCACCTTTGGAGTAAAGAGGTACTGCAAACCGACGACTGCGCCTTTAAGCGTGAGTCCCCGGATGAGGAAGATGGCCAACACGACGTAGGGCAGGATGGCGGTGACGTACACGGCCTAAGACAACAACAGCAAGCGTCATCTTTGGCCTGAAGACACGTGAGCGTCAACAACAACACACCTTGCCTGCGGTGCCGATCCCTCGGATGCAGCAGATGCAGACAATAGTCCACGCGGCCAGGAGACAGACCACTATGGGCCAGTGGAGACCACCAGAGTCCGATATGGAGGTGGAGCTGTCCAGGGTGACTCGGTAGAAGAAATAATCCACCGAGGAGCTCTGGTGACACTCGGCTATGTAACCTAAGGACATAAACCAAGCCTCTGCAATTATTTTGACTCGAGGGGCCAAATTTAGAGAAAAAAAAGTGTCTGGGAGCCGGGATATCAGATTTTTAGGAACACTAATACAAAACCTCACAATCATGTCTGACGGAATGCCTTAAAAAAAATGGAATGGAAATTTACATTTTTTTACTGAATGAGACACCCAGAGTGTACATGAAAATAAAGAATGCGGGATTTACAATATTAACTATGAAGGATAAAACACTGAATATGGACAACATATGAACGGCACACCCCCTTTCCATCCACATATATTACAATCAAGCAAGACAAAAATGCAACAAACACAGCGAAATATGAATGCGAAGGGTAAAATAAACCCACCTAAAATCTGATATATCGCTAAGCTTTAGAACTTTGTTGTAAAAATCTCCTTCCGCGTCTGTCCCTGAGACTCACATTTCAGGCTGGCCGCTCTGGAATCACTCTGTGGAAACGCTCCCCACCCACACTGCTTGGTGCCCCGTCTGACCTGCTGTGACTTATATTTACCATAGTAACTAATTAGATGATCATACTAACTAATTACGTGACCATAGCGTCACGGCCCGGGCGCACCTCGGTGTGCATTCCCCTGTGCGCTGCGCTGGGCGCACCTCCAAGAGCGCAACTACGCGCGCCACTCCGGCTGCAGCAGGCAGCTGCAATCAATCAGCAATATGAGTTCCCTGGGCTTCTTAATGGAGAGCAGCATTCTGGGCCAGAACGTAGTTTCCTGTTTAGTACAATAAGCCGACTCATGTAGCTATATGCACTTTCTCTCTCTCTCTCTCTCTCTCTTTTTCTACCCCGCCGTGTTCATTTCTCTCGTGTCCCCTTGTCGCCTTCCAGCAGCATTCCTCCGTTCCCACGTCACAAGCTGTGTGTCTCATCTCCCCGTATTCCCTCTGGTTCTCTGGCTGCCTCTTGAATCTCGACCTCCCGCCCGGACACGGACTTTTGACGCCTCTCTACTGCCCTTGACTTCACGCCTGTCTATGGACCTTCTAGCCTGCCTTGCCCTTCGTGGACTTACGCACCTCGCTCAACACTCCGGGTAACACTCATCAGTTAATCTTTACACAGTCGCACACCACACATATTTTAGATTAGTTCCACGCTTCATTTTCTATTGTAATATCTAATAAAAATAGGGCTAAAACGAGGTCCTTGCTGTCTGTGCCGTCTTCTTCCCTCCCATCATAAGATATAGTAACTAATTACATTACCATAGTAACTAGTATATCATGCAAAAGCACAGATTATAATAATTGAAATACTTTGTATAGTTCCAGACTAACGGTCATTAGAAAACATCAGTGCGCAGCAAATGTTTCCATCTAAAAGATTAAAAAAAATGAAATGGGATGTCCGGCGGGCCAGACTGAAAAGCTTAATTTGCCCAGGTCTGACATAAAGCGTCCATAAAAACCCAGGTTACTTCCTGAAATACCTGTTCTATTATCAGCGAGAGGACACTGAGTCCACGGCAGGGGGCTTTGGAAGGAGTTGAAGAGGTACCACAGGATCCACGCTATCAAGGTGTTGTAGTACAGGGCCACAAAAAAGGACACCAGCATGGAGGCTATGCCTGAAAACAGCAGTAATAGCGTGATTTTTTTTTAATGATTATTGTTATTATTAATAGTCAGGTCGTGTGGAACACACCGAGACCAGTCAGGTAAGGACTGATGGCTCGCCACACGCCCACGCTGCCTTTCCGCAGACGCTGGCCAATGGCGAACTCCAGCAACAGCAGAGGCAGTCCTTCTAACACCAGCAGGATCAGGTACGGGATCAAAAACGCACCTGGAAAATATATATTTTTTTAATACACTGGGTAAAAAAATATGCAGAAAAAAACTGCCACTCCGTTATCAGAATTTGACTGTACAATTTACAGGGGGTTCTATATGAATGTTAATTTGTGTCTTTGTACCAAAAGCAGGTTTTTTTTTGACAATGTACAGTAGGGGCAAACAAGTATTTAGTCAGCCACCGATTGTGCAAGTTCTCCCACTCAAAATGATGACAGAGCTCTGTAATTTTCATCATAGGTACACTTCAACTGTGAGAGACCGAATGTGAAAAAAAAATCCAGGAATTTTAAATTATTTATTTGTAAATTATGGTGGAAAATAAGTATTTGGTCAACCATTCAAAGCTCTCACTGATGGAAGGAGGTTTTGGCTCAAAATCTCACGATACATGGCCCCATTCATTCTTTCCTTAACACGGATCAATGGTCCTGTCCCCTTAGCAGAAAAACAGCCCCAAAGCATGACGTTTCCACCCCCATGCTTCAAAGTAGGTATGGTGTTCTTGGGATGCAACTCAGTATTCTTCTTCCTCCAAACACGGCGAGTTGAGTTTATACCAAAAAGTTCTATTTTGGTTTCATCTGACGACATGACATTCTCCCAATCCTCTGCTGTATCATCCATGTATCCATTTTGGTATAAACTCAACTCGTCGTGTTTGGAGGAAGAAGAATACTGAGTTGAATCCCAAGAACACCACACCTACTGTGAAGCATGGGGGTGGAAACATCATGCTTTGGGGATGTTTTTCTGCTAAGGGGACAGGATGATTGATCCGTGTTAAGGAAAGAATGAATGGGGCCATGTATCGTGAGATTTTGAGCCAAAACCTCCTTCCATCAGTGAGAGCTTTGAATGGTTGACCAAATACTTATTTTCCACCATAATTTACAAATAAATTATTTAAAATTCCTACAATGAGAATTCTTAGATTTGTGTTTCACATTCTGTCCCTCACAGTTGAAGTGTACCTATGATGAAAATTACAGATCTCTGTCATCATTTTAAGTGGGAGAACTTGCACAATCGGTGGCTGACTAAATACTTTTTTGCCCCACTGTAAGTCACACGAGTCAAACTGAAGGCCTAGGGGCCAGACCCGGCCCAACACGTCATTTAATATGGTCCGCGAAAGCTTGGGAATAATATGGATACTTCAGCTCTCTTACTAAATGTTTTCATTGTTTCCATTTTGACAGAAAAAATGTATGTAATAAAATAATAAACTAGCTCCATCCTATCTTGCTGATTGTATTGTACCATATGCGATCAAAGAACTCCGGCTTATTAGTGATTTCCAGAGCCCAAAAAAAGTCTGCGGGCTATAGAGCGTTTTCTAATGGGGCTCCAGTACTCTAGAATGTTTTAGCAGTGAAAGTTAGAGATGCTCATTTGTATTCTCTAGCCTTTAAATAGACCCCGCTTTTAGACCAGTTGAACCAACGTTTCTTTTCTGCTCTGCACAGATTAGGTGACCACGAGGCGGTCGCTGTCTGAAGTCGGGATACAGGGTGGACCACTCATCTAAAATAACGATTCATTTTTTGAAGAAACCACACAATATTTATTCTAATGATATAATGTAATGATTATAATAAAATTATTGATACAATAGCATTTTTCATTATCTATTATTATCAATATTACTGTTAGATGTCAAAGTAGTAATATTACTAATGATTAAATTTGAACAATTGTGTAATCATTATTACCAAATGTTGTGTTTGGAGAGTTATGATTGTAGGCAATAAATAAATAAAAATTTAAATAACACCAAATTAAACAATACGTAAAATTAACAATATTATTTTGGAAACCACAAAATACAAGTTGCTTTAGTAATGTAATATCCATCATATTTCTATTACTATTGCTAGTTAAATTAAATATTATCATCTACACCAGGGGTAGGGAACCAATAGCTCTAGAGCCAGATGCGGCTCTTTTGATGACTGCATCTGGCTCTCAGATAAATCTTAGCTGACATTGCTCAACAGGATAACCAATGAATAATTCCGCTGGTAATCACAGTGTCAAAAATAACGTTCAAAATATAAAACATTCTCATGCATTTTAATCCAGCCATCCGGTTTCTACCGCACCTGTTCAAGAAGTCGCATTAATTGTACTGAGTATTTTATTTATTGTTGGTTAGCTTCAGAATAACAGTGTTATTAAAAAGAATAAAAGACTTATTATACTCTAAAAATATTGGTCCTACTTAAAAATGCACGCATTTAGTTGTATTCAGTCTTAAAAAAAATATTATATGGCTCTCACGGAAATACTTTTTTAAATATTTGGCTTGTATGGCTCTCTCAGCCAAAAAGGTTCCCGACCCCTGATCTACACTCTAAAGTGACAAAAGTCCCCCCCCCCAAAAAAAAAAATATTAAATTTTTCAAGAAACTCCAAAATATTAGATTTTATTATACAATATAATGGTCAGCTATGGTCTGTATTTTATATAACAATTATTACAGTAATCTTTATCATAATCTAATCTTAATATTACTGTTAGTATTTCAAGTAGTATTACTAATTGAATAATAATTAAAATATCTAATAATAGTTGTTATTACCATTTACTCTGATTATTATTACCACCACTTAGTAGTGTTTGAAGTTTATGGTTGTGGGCAATTAATAATATATCAAATTGAAACACAAGTACAATTATTTCAAAAATAAAAAAAATAATATTGTTCGAAGAAAACACACAATATATCGTCATTACACAAAGTGTTCCGTGATACGTTTCACCTCACCCAGCAGTTGGAGTCTTTAATCTCGTTATATGCAAATATAATGACAATAAAGTTCATTCTATTCTATTCTATTCTATTCTTCTATTCTATTCATTATTGTGCAGTTGGTTGTTTTTACAGTGCATTACTGTAAGTAGCAAAACGGAAGCACTTGAATTTTTCCAGTAGAAGTCTGGTCTGTCAGTTGTAAAATCTGACCTCCTTTACAGTCCAGGTTCGTTTAGGAGATCTTCCACTCTCATAATGATTAACAACACCCGGCTTTAATCTTAACGAGTTATGTATTAATCATAGAGGACACAAAGTGTTCTGTGATACGTTTCATTCACCTCACCCAGCAGTTCTTGTTCTTATTATTATCATGAAGATTATTTCCAACTCACCTCCTCCGTGACTTTGGCACAAGTAAGGAAACCTCCAAACGTTCCCCAAACCGATGCAGAAGCCCACACAAGTCAGGATGTACTGAAGTTTGTTGTCCCACTTGGGTCTGTCCCCTGCCTCCTCTTTCTCCAGCCTTTCCAGGTCCTCGTGGTTGGGGATCCTCAGATCCAGTCCCGGGTTAGGAAGAACCAGTCTCATGGTGTTCACATGAAGACCTGGGCAGAGGAGCGGTCCAAGTAGTGAGAGTGGAGTTGGGCCAGTGCATGCTGAAATAACAACTGCGGACCAATCAGCAATGTCCAAAGCACTTTATCTGTTGTGCCAGATGATTAGCTCATGTACTCTGCACTTTTATCTAAAATCAATCCTGGTAGGCAGTGTAACAATACATATAGTCTAGCCCACAGGTGTCAAACTCAAGGCCGGGGGCCAGGTCTGGCCCGCAACATCAATAATAAAGATCACAACATTATAGGTCAGACCCATGTTACATTAAGTTGAATGATGGCTATAAGCGGCATGCAAAACGATAGACAGTACTTTTATGAGTGAATGAATGAATAAAGACATGTTTTGCACAAAAAACTAAATATTTGGCACAATCTAAGGAATCAATAAGGTACTGTCTATCTATCTATCTAAAGCAGGGGTGCCCATTACATCGATCGCGAGCTACCAGTCGACCGCGGGGGGTGTGTCAGTCGATCTCCAGCCAGGCTTTTAAAAAAAATAGACCTGAAAATTAGTGATCATCAATCTTCACCAAGACGTCACTTAAATGACATTCACGGTACCGGAGGGTCTTGTGAGATGACGCTGGCTGCTGCAAGATCATTATTATTAAAAAATACAGAGAGGAAGGCGAGAAACACTTTTTATTTCAACAGACTCTCGCGCCGTACCTTCCGTCAAAACTCTAAAGGCCGACTGCACATTTCCTATCTTCACAATAAAAGCCCTGCTTCATGCTGCCTGCGCTAACTAAATACAGAATCTCGGAAAACTGGCGTGCACAAGCGATCCTTCAGAAAGCTGGCGTGCACATAACTTGTGCACGCCAGCTTTCCGAGACTCTTATTTTGTTAGCGCAGGCAGCATGAAGCAGGGCTTTTATTGTGAAGATAGGAAATGTGCAGTCGGCCTTTAGAGTTTTGACGGAAGGGACGGCGCGAAAGTCTGTTGAAATAAAAAGTGTTTCTCGCCTTCCTCTCTGTCATTTTTTCATAATAATGAACTGGCAGCAGCCAGCGTCATCTCACAAGACCCTCGGATGCCGTGAATGTCAATCAAGCAAGCTACGGAATTTGCCGCCAATGTTTTTCTTGTAAAGTGTTTGGAAGCTGGATGAATTAGATGCCAAAAACCAACCACTTTCATGTGATATTGTACAGAAAGGACAACTTTTTTTCTCCTCCATTTGAAAATGTGGGCGTTATCATCATTACTGTCTGATTCCAATCAATGCAAGTCATCAGAATCAGGTAATACACCAGCTTATATTCTTGTCTTCGTGAAAGAAAGACATCTATATGTGTTACACATGCTTGTATTATCATTAAACACATTTAACTTGTTTACAAAAATGTCTCTTTCATAAATAAATAAATATAAATGATATATATAAATGAGGTAGATCCCCTCCAGTTGGTCAATTGAAAAGTAGCTCGCCTGCAGAAAAAGTGTGGGCACCCCTGATCTAAAGGATCGTGAACCAAAAAAGCCATAAATAGAGGTGTTAAGTTTCAGTCTCAATTCTCTTCATTTTCTTTTTCAGGATCAAATGTTTCAAGTTGGTCCAAAAATATTTTCAGTTTATTTTAATAAGGATTTTTTTAAACTTTATTTCGGGCAAATTTATGCAATTTAAATGTTTTTGTAACAGACTAAATACACAATGTTAATACAAAGATTATTTGTTGTAAGTTGATCTATATCAAAACATTTATAGTTTATTTTGATAAGGATTTTTTTTTTTTTACATTTCAGGCAAATTTATGCAGTTTAAATCTTTTTGTTACAGACAAAAAAAAGCAATGTTAATAAAATTATTGTTCGTTGTAAGTCGATCTACATTAAAATATGTATAGATTATTTTAATAAGGATTTGTTTTTATTTCAGGCCAATATATGCACTTTAAATATTTTTTGTTAAAGCTTACATGAACTCCATGGTGTTCAGGGATGAATAGTCTCTCCTATTGCTATTGTACTATTTTTTCAGCTATAGTTACATTAATCATTAGTAATGTAGCAGCCTAGTTTTGAAGGGCAGGGTCCCTGCTATCACATGTTGATAAAAATATAACATTAACATAATAAAAAATCAACTACAGGCTTCCCAAATGATGTAATAAATTAAGCATGATGAGTTGAGCATGTCTGCATATGGCCCCGCTTTTAACTTTTTTTCAAACGCTTATTTTCAGTAAGTCATTGATTTGACTTTTGTAAGTTATTATTATAGTATATCAGGTAACTGGGACTGTTTTGTTTTTACTTTAAGGAAAAAACATCCAAGATATATATCGTATATCTCCATTCAGCAAACGGAGCGGAAAACACAACCAAAAGTTGTAGGCTTCTTCACGATGAAGTGGAGACGTGATGGCAACAGGCCGAGGTACACCAATCCTTACACCCACCAACCCCCTTCTCCAGTCCCCTCCCCCTGGAGAGTCACCACCTTAACTGCCAACCTTTCTGGGGGAAACACTGTATATTAGGGGTGTAAATTACGGTTCGGTACGTACCTCGGTTCAGAGGTCCCGGTTCGGTTAATTTTCGGTACAGTAAGAAAACAACAAAATATAAATTTTTGGGTTATTTATTTTCGGTACAGTAAGAAAACAACAAAATATAAATTTTGGGGTTATTTATTTACCAAATTTGCAAAATCTTCCACTAAAAATATTTTTCTTAGTGGAATATTTGATGTGAAGTAATGGGAACCTTGGATAGGTCAATAATTCATAATAACATTGGTTTTGATTCAATATTATGTTTTGAGCAATGACAGTTTGAAAGAAAGAAAAAACAGCTTTGTTTTATTATAGTCAACGTTGCAACTTTTTCTAAATTAAACTTGTTTATGTTTTTGTTTATTTTAATAGTATTTTTAGAATGTGCCGTGGGTCTTTAAAACCGTGGGGGTACTTGAAGGTATGCCAAGGGGTACGTGAGATTTTTCCTTTATAAATATATTTATTGAATAATACTTTCACAAAATATGAATGTAAGTTCATAAACTGTGAAAAGAAATGCAACAATGCAATATTCACCTTAGAGATAGGGTGAGAAGCTCTGCCATCCGGGAGGAACTCAAAGTAAAGCCGCTGCTCCTTCACATGGAGAGGAGCCAGATGAGGTGGTTCGGGTATCTGGTCAGGATGCCACCCGAACGCCTCCCTAGGGAGGTGTTTAGGGCACGTCCAACCGGTAGGAGGCCACGGGGAAGACCCAGGACACGTTGGGAAGACTATGTCTCCCGGCTGGCCTGGGAACGCCTCGGGATCCCCCGGGAAGAGCTAGACGAAGTGGCTGGGGAGAGGGAAGTCTGGGTTTCCCTGCTTAGGCTGCTGCCCCCGCGACCCGACCTCGGATAAGCGGAAGAAGATGGATGGATGGATGAATATTCAGCGTTGACAGCTAGATTTTTTGTGGACATATTCCATAAATATTGATGTTAAAGATTTCTTTTTTTGTGAAGAAATATTTAGAATTAAGTTCATGAATACAGATGGATCTCTATTACAATCCCCAAAGAGGGCACTTTAAGTTGATGATTACTTCTATGTGTAGAAATCTTTATTTATAATTGAATCACTTGTTTATTTTTCAACAAGTTTTGTGTTATTTTTATATCTTTTTTTCCAAATAGTTCAAGAAAGACCACTACAAATGAGCAATATTTTGCACTGTTATACAATTTAATAAATCAGAAACTGATGATATAGTGCTGTATTTTACTTCTTTATCTTTTTTTTTTCAACCAAAAATGCTTTGCTTTGATTAGGGGTTACTTGAATTAAAAAAAATGTTCACAAGGGGTACATCACTGAAAAAAGATTGAGAACCACTGATTTAAAACATTAGCTGTGGGCCGCAAATAGCTTCTGGGGCACAATTTTGCTATAGATAATAAAAAATAAAATCTGATAAATCTATGGGTAAAAAGCAGAGCCTAGAGACGCATACGCGTTAATCATAACTCTCTCGCTCTCTCTGTCTCTGCCCCTCCCTCACGAATGCTGCTGCGTGTACCATTTGTTTTCTTTTTTTAACCCCTTCTAAACCCTGAACGTACATTGAAAATACACGCAACCCTAACTTAAAATGCCAGACATTTGAGGCATTTAAGAAACTCCTCCCGGACAGTTCCGCAAAAGAGGACACATCCGGTGAAAAGAGGAGGTATGGTCAGGCTATCGTAGCCCGGTCGCTGCTAGCCTGCCGTGTGTTGCCTCGGTGTGTATTGTTTACACAACGGTACGCTACTTAAAATGTCCGTGTGGAAACTCGTTCGGTACACCTCCGAACCGAACCGAAACCCCCGTACTGAAACGGTTCAATACAAATACATGTACTGTTACACCCCTACTGTACTGTATGTATATATATATAATAAATATATATAATAACAAAGAATACTAAGAATATCAACTAAACTTTAGAATGGAGTGTGACTAATCCAAAAGGGGTGTACGTGTGTGTGACTATGTGTGTAATTAACTGTTGTGTATTACCGTGACGTGTTGGGCGAGAGGAGGGACCAAGCAGAAGAAGGTCCGTGAGACAAGCGGTTGGTCAGTGGGGCTGAGAGAGGCGTCAAGAGGTCCGTGTACAAAGCGGGGGTCGAGGATCGAGGTCAGTCCAAAGTCCAGGGAGAGCCGAGGCTTGATGATGGAGGACACGGGAAGCACTGCGGGAAACACAAAAGGGCATGAGACCGGGGATAAGGACGTCACAGGGAGAGATCAAGAATGAAGAGGGAAGCCAGACACGGGATGCTTACTGTACAACGTAACAGGATTACGTTCCGGCAAGGATCCTTGAGTCCACTGGTCCTTATTCCGCTCGTCCACATCATTTCCAGGTGGGCTGATTGCTGATTGTCCACATGCCCCCAGCGCGAGCAGGGGCGTGTCCTGGCGGGGTGCCAACAGAGGTGCTGGCAGTACCAGCTGCCGGAGAAAAGCGGGTTCGAGCCCGCGCCGTGACAATTTCTGTTCGGTGCCACGCCGACAAAATGCCCAAGCAACCATTTCCAGATCAACACCGTATGAAAAAAATAGTCAACAACAAAAGGACATGACGTCCGCAGTAACCTACCACATAGCGAAGGACATACACTATTTGGCTTCCTATTATGCAGCTCATTTTGCATTTGACACTTATTGAAATATCTTAATATCTTGTGTGACATCATCTACTAAAGTGCACTTTATTTGTTTTAAACTATTGTAGTGACGTTCTGCACAAAGTTCACTTTAATTAAGTGTTGTTTTGATGTCATCTTAGTGACAATATCATACTTGCCAACCTTGAAACCCCCGAATTCGGGAGATTCAGGTGTTTATTCAAGGCTAAGGCAAAATATCCAGATATATATCGTGTATCGTGACATGGCCTAAAAATATCGAGATATTTTTAAAAGGCCATATCGCCCAGCCCTACCTTGAAGGAACACTTGATGCATATAAGTGAAGTGAATTATATTTATATAGCGCTTTTCTCTAGTGACTCAAAGCGCTTTACATAGTGAAACCCAATATGTAAGTTACATTTAAACCAGTGTGGGTGGCACTGGGAGCACGTGGGTAAAGTGTCTTGCCCAAGGACACAACGGCAGTGACTAGGATGGCGGAAGCGGGAATCGAACCTGCAACCCTCAAGTTGCTGGCACGGCCACTCTACCAACCGAGCTATACCGGCCCACAATCACAGCAGTATGATGATTTTATGTGTCTACATTCAAACATTCTTCGTCATACTGCATTAATATATGGTCATTTTAAACTTACACGCAGAGAGGGAAATCACACCTAAGTCAATTGACCAAAAGTGTATTTATTAAACAGTTATTGAGCAGTGGCACAAACATTCATGTCATTTCCAAAACAGAAAGGGCAAGATCGTCAGAGACATTTTAAAAAATCATGCGCTCTTGTGCATGATGTCACATAAAAACAACACTAATTTAAAGTGCACATTTTGTACAGAACGCCACTACAATATTTTAGAAAACTAATAAAGTGCACTTTTCTGCATGATGTCACACAAAATATTTCAATAAGTGTCAAATAAAAATGAGCTGCATAATAAGAAATCAAATAGCGTATGTCCTTCACTATGTGGTAAATTCCTGCGGACGTTATCTCCTGTTTTTGACTATTTTGTTTCATACGGTGTTGATGTGGAAATAGTCAGTGGATTTTGTTCATTCTCTAGCGGGTGACTTTTCAAATGATGCTCCAAATTAGTAGTGCTGCTACTATTTGTAGCAACGCTTTTGCTGTATTACCATATTAATATTTGCCATATTACGGTTGTCTGTTCGACATCTTCCCGC
Source organism: Nerophis ophidion (assembly GCF_033978795.1). Classification (NCBI taxonomy): domain Eukaryota; kingdom Metazoa; phylum Chordata; class Actinopteri; order Syngnathiformes; family Syngnathidae; genus Nerophis; species Nerophis ophidion. The sequence goes on along the minus strand of NC_084631.1, from coordinate 35,481,350 downwards.
TTGAAGCCAAACCACCGCCAGTGTGGTTTTTCTTGGGAGTTAATTCTTCTTCCTCCATTTGTTACCAGATTCGCACCTTCTTTCTCTCGTATTACCACTCGCACCGCTCCGCTAGCACCACAGCGATTACCCATTCTGCTACCTCTCTGCTCCATGAGGGTGTATAACGCTGTACGCGCGACAGTATGTGACATATGTACAAGGTGCGCTTGTTTTATGTCTCTGTGAGAAGGAGACACAAGAAAGAGTGAGAAACGCCTGTAGTGTAATGACCGCAGCTAACATCAACTGCGTGAGAACGTATACTCGAATACACACGATATAGTCATTTTCTATATCGCACAGAGACAAACCCGTGATATATCGAGTATATTCCATACATCACCCAGCCCTATGTTGGGTTATTCCCAACGAAACTATTTGGGTTGAATTATGTAACCCAAAAGTTGAGTTTTGCTAACTCAATGTTGGGTTACTACCAACCAAACTTTTGGGGTTGAATTATTTAACCCAAAACTTGATCTATGCAAACTTAATGTTGGTTGATGTATAGCCCAGCTATTGAGTTTAATTTACTTGACACAAAAGCTGAGTTATGCTCACTACAATGTTGGGTTAGACTAGTGGGTTGTGCAATTTAGGGCCCAATAGTTGGTTAAAAACTATACATTTTACTGCTGGTTTGTCCTACTCCTTCCCAACTACTGATCAAAATATGTTTTATTCCATTGAAATATACACAAAAGCAAGATACGAGTAATTTTTTTTTTTACAAGAATTGCAATGTATGGTCATAGTAGTCCTATACAGCATGCTTATGTACATAAGATGTGTGATTGTAAATAATGTTAATGAGATTAATCCATAATAATATTCTCTTCAAGAAAAAAGTTACTTTTTAACACAAAAAGCCTTTTACCCGAAAATGCGTTACTCATTAAAAAACAACCCAACAATGATTCATAGTTTTGAAAATACAGCAATTGAGTTAATATAATACCCTTAAACCCCCAAAACTGATTGCTCTTCGTAAAAATAACTCCAAAATTTAACCCAACACTCGCAACTCATAAATTGTGTTATCAAAATAACCCAGCATTTTTTAAGTGTGTAAATTTAAAGGTCTATTGAAATGAGATTTTCTTATTTAAACGGGGATAGCAGGTCCATTCTATGTGTCATACTTGATCATTTTGCGATATTGCCATATTTTTGCTGAAAGGATTTAGTAGAGAACATCGACGATAAAGTTTGCAACTTTTGGTCGCTAATAAAAAAGCCTTGCCTGTACCGGAAGTTGCAAACGATGACGTCACCCGTGTGAGGGCTCCTCACATTGTTTATAATGGGAGCCTCCAACAAAAAGAGCTATTCGGACCGAGAAAACAACAATTTCCTCATTAATTTGAGCTTGGATGAAAGATTTACGGCTGAGGATATTGATAGTGAAGGACTAGAAAAAATAAATAAAATAAAATAAAAAGCGGCGGCAGTGTGAGCGTTTCAGATGTAATTAGACACATTTACTAGGATAATTCTGGAAGATCCCTTATCTGCTTATTGTTTTAATAGTGTTTTAGTGAGATTGTAGAGACATACCTCGAGGTCGGGTGGCTACGGTGAGCACGCCAGTGTCCCAGAGAGAAGCCGAGGAGCCAAGCTCACATCTGCCTTTTTTCACAGCTACTGCAGGAGGATGAATAATCAACTGATATCTCCGGTAAGATATATATCACAATTTTCCCATCCAAAAAAATGCTGGTTGACGTAGAAAAACATGTTCGCTTGACCGCTCTGTGTTAAAGCTTCAAAACTAACAGAGAAACACTGGCTGTGTCTCGGTGCTAAAGACAGCTGCAATACACCGCTTTCCACCAACAGCATTGTTCTTTATAGTCTCCATTATTAATTGAACAAATTGCAAAAGATTCAGCAACACAGATGTCCAAATTACTGTGTAGTTGTGCGATGAAAAGAGACAACTTTTAGCCGTAAATGGTGCTGAGCTAGTATGTCCCCTCCAACCCAAAACGTCACAAATACACGTCATCATGCGCGTCATCATTCCGCGACGTTTTCAACAAGAAACTCCGCGGGAAATTTAAAATTGGGACGGTTTAGTTTACTAAATTACAATTTTAAATTTCCCGTGGAGTTTCCTGTTGAAAACGTTGCCGTATGATGACGTGTGTTTTTTAACGTTATTGGTTGGAGGGGACATATTAGCCCAGAACCACTTACGGCTAAAAGTCGTCTCTTTTCATCGCGCAATTACACAGTATTTTGGACATCTGTGTTGCTGAATCTTTTGCAATTTGTTCAATTATTAATGGAGACGTCAAATAAGCCTTTAGCACCGAAACACAGCAGGTGTTTCTTTGTTGTGAAGCTTTAACACAGAGCGGTCAAGCGAACATGTTTCTTTACGTCAACCAGCAAGATTTTGGATGGGAAAATTTTGATATTAAGTCGGCTCTTACCGGAGACTTTAGTGGATTATGCGACCTAATCCTGCAGCTCAAAAAGGCAGCTGTGATCTTGGCTTCTCGGCTTCTCTCAGAGACACTGGCGTTCACCGCAGCCATCCGACTCTCAGGTATGACACTAAAATACTATTAACACAATAAGCAGATAATGGATTTTCCAGAATTATCCTAGTAAATTTGTCTAATTAGATCTGAAACTCTCTCACTGCCGCCGGCTGGAGCCGTCGCCTTTTCTTTTTTTAATTAGTGCTTCACTCTAACTTTCCTCGTCCACGAAGCTTTCATCCTCGCACAAATTAATGGGAAAATCGTCGCTTTCTAGGTCCGAATTGCTCTTACTGCTGGTGGCTATGATTATAAACAATGTGAGGATGTGAAGAGCCCTCAAACCGGTGACGTCACGCGCACGTCGTCTGCTACTTCCGGTAAAGGCAAGGCTTTTTTATTAGCGACCAAAAGTTGTGAACTTTATCGTCGATGTTCTCTACTAAATCCTTTCAGCAAAAATTTGGCAATATCGCGAAAATATCAAGTATGACACATAGAATGGACCTGCTATCCCCGTTTAAATTAGAAAATCTAATTTCAGTAGGCCTTTTAATACAAAAATAGGAAAAGTCCACACCTGAAGATGCCGTTTGGACGTAATGTCTTCGCCCGACAAGAAGAGTCCAGTTGTCTCCATTCAACCTGGAGGACTGGAAATCTACACAGACATGACCAGTACATAAAAATACCACATTTATTGATCGTTCAGTGCTGAGTTGACTATTATTTACACAAAACCTAGCATAAAACCGTACAGGAAACCAGCAACAATACGACAAAAATACTATTAACAACAAAACTTGGTGCTTTTACGTTAGTTTTCGAAAAGAACAACTCGTATATACAGAATTGGTTTAAGAAATTGGAAAACCAATCAACCTGGTTAATACTTCATTTGGAT